>NW_026057580.1:83704446-83884280 GCF_023721935.1 Panthera uncia
TTCCTTCCTTCTTTCCTTCCTTCCTTCCTTCCTTCCTTCCTTCCTTCTTTATTTTATATATTGGATTCAACTGTTCTCTCTTATTTTTTGTTTTGGATTATTTTTAGTTTGTATATTATCCACTTCTTATATGTCAATGATTTAAGGAGTCAATTGGCTTTATGAAGTTTTGTCATCTTGCCCACCAAAAATACGTACAGAAATGAAACAGCTGTATCTAGGGAGAATACCACCATAACCACTGGTTACTTTGGTATTTGGTACTATATTTCTAAAAATGAAAAGTTCTAAAACATTTCCTGATTTGAAGATTTAGGTATTATCCTTTTATTCATGACCATAGAAAATTACCACCTCATTCCCCTTACCCTCACTCCACAAAAATTCTTCCTACTTCTCACTTTCTCTGTACAATTGTTTAGTGATTTGGGTTAGGTCTGTGTTCGATGGTTACATTATTTTGACTATTAATTACTATTCACATCACATGTACTTAACTGATAGTATTTATTTTTTCTTGTTATCTTATTCCCTTTAGAGTTGATCCTTTTTCTATTGTACCCAACACTAATTACTTCAAATTGCCAAACCAAGGAAATTTCTTCTCAAAATGTTCAAAAGCATCCAGGATTATATCAATTTCTTCTTCTTGAAGAGGTTTCCTTCAGAACTGTTGACTTGCTCTACTCTGCCTAGGTGGTCAGATATGATTCTTAGGTCTCTGATAACTGTACTGGATTCCTTTTATCTCGTGTGTGTGTGTGTGTGTGTGTGTGTGTGTGTGTGTGTTGAATCACCCATTTCCAGTTTCCCACATCTATTTCCTGGATTACTTTGTTTGTTAGGACTTATACACCAATCAATTCAGAACTGTTGTTGTATGAGAAATGATTTGCATTGTTAAAATACTCTTATTCTATCATGAGTTTTGACTGAGGCTTAGGGCAATTACAGAGATCTAGGCTGGTAATACTTAAGATTTTTGAAAACATATCTCCATTAAATTTTAGCTTCACTTTTGCTGTTGAAAGTCTACAGTTTACTAGGTGTGTTGTCCTGTATTTTGTTTAGTTTTTTTCTACAAGAATGTAGCACAGTTGATAACTATTAGACCTCAATGTCATATACCAGTGTTTATTCTTCACATGTTTGAGATTCAGCTGGCAGGTCTGCTGATTTTTTCTGGGCTCAAATCATATTATTAGATTTTGATCAGCATCACAGGGATGAATGGAGAAGCTCTGCTCTGCTCCACGTGTCTCTCGTTCTCCAGCAGGCAAACTTGAGTGTTTCCCATAGTGATGGCAGAATGGCAAAAGAGAGAAACCAAATTGCGAAAACATATTGCAAAACTTATACTGTCAAGTTGATTAATATCTTATTGGCCAAATCAAATCCTTTGACTGAGCTGGAGTCAGAGAGTGATGCTTCTTTCCTCCCCACCTCCTCCCAATGTAGCAGAGAAGGAGCACTGGAAAAATATACCAAAAAACAGAGATGAAGAGTTTTGAAAAATTGGGGCCATGTTCACAATCTATTATACACTGGGGCACTTCCTTCAAATCTCATGTGTTACTTTTTTAGGCAAAAGAATATATTAGGGTTTTTATATACATGAAACAATACTGACCTCTGTATTGTCTACATATACTCAAAACTCTGTGGTCTTGAATCCTAAGATTGGCTGGTGCATGCATATCTGTATTTTAAATGAAAATGGGCCTTTTAAGGTGTATTTTAATTTTTTTACTTCACTACATCTTAACTGACTTCTTAGATAAATTGTCCAATAACACATTCAATTATATCATTTGAAAGGCTTCCACTTAATTTCACTTCTGCTTATATGCCTCTGTGTCTTGAATTGGTACCCTCACCTCCTTCCTAGTGTTTCTGACTCCTGTGCAGTTTATTTAATCCACTGTTCCTAGGGCCTTGTGGCCACTGCTCAAAATCCTTATGAATTTACACTTGTTTTTATCCTTATTTCACAGTCAGGTATCATGTGAGTAAAAGTAGTCACCTGCAAATCCAAACCAAGATCTTCTTTCACCAAGGATGCACTGAACCCACTCTTCTACTTTTGGGTGTTGGAGACAGAGAGGAGCCCATGAGCATGGGAGCCACATACAGGAAGTTTTCTCCTCTGGGTTATGTTATGGTTTACCGAACATTGACAAACATAATGCAAGCATTATCTATTTAATGATCCTTACATATGTGCTGTGGAAACAGAGAAATTAGAAAATAGTTTAATGGGAAAATAGCTTTCAAATAAATGAATGAAATGGTGCTTTGGGACTACACAGGAGGAGGAAACTTTGTGAAGGAGGTGAAATCTAATGTGATTTGAAAGAGAATGTAGGTGTAGACAGGTGTAGACAACAAAGCAAGGAATAGACAGGGGGAATGATTCTGTTAAAAGAACAAAGTTCAAGTTGTTCACTATACTTAGACAGCTATTGAGGACGGGAGACTTGAGTTAAAACTATTTACTACCCTCTTAACTTTTCTACTGTAATAATGTGTTCCCCAATTAGGTGAGAGCTTTTGGCTTCCTAGCATACTTTCTCCAGTAGGAGAAAAATCCATGTATTTAGAAAATCAGACGTCACCTTTTCTAGGATGCTCAATGTTCCAGGGGCCTCCTCATTTCAGGAAATCAATAGTGTTGCAAAAGAATCTCAGTCTAGCAAACTTTTTATTTTTATCTGCACATTTCTAAAGAGTATTACTTAGTCATGATCTAACATCTATCTGATCATTATATGGTATTCAATTATAAGTGTAAAGTGTGGTTAAAAGAGATAAAAATTCAAAATAAAATATAAACAATTGATGAAATGGTCCTTTGCAAGTTCAAAATTTTAATTACCTATATTCATATCTTCAAAGGTAGCAGCTCAAAACATCACATTCTAAATTTTTTATGTTTATTTATATGAGAGAGAGAGAGAGAGAGAGAGAGAAAACGAGCAGGGGAGGGGCAGAGAGAGACAGAGACAGACTCTGAAGCAGGCTCCAGGCTTTGAGCTGTCAGTACAGAGTCTGATGTGGGGCTCGAACTCACAAGCCGTGAGATCATGACCTGAACTGAAGTTGGATGCTTAACTAACTGAGCCACCCAGGTGCCCCAAGTCATCACATTCTAAAACTAAGAACTACATTATCAGTTTATTGGCAGAAGATGATCTTTAGTCAAATTATGGAAAGAGCACTGACTGATTAATGGATAAAGAAGATGTGGCATGCACACACACACACACACACACACACATACAACGGAATATTAGTCATAAAAAAGAATGAAATCTTGCCACTTACAAAAACACGGATGGAGCTACAACATATTATGCTAAACAAAATAAGACAGTCAAAGAAAGACAAATACCATATGATTTCACTCATGTGTGGAGTTTAAGAAACAAAACAGGTGAACATAGGGGAAGGGGAAAAAAAGAGAGGGAAGCAAACCATAAGAGACTCCTAAGTATGGAGAACAAACTGAGGGTTGCTGGAGAAGAGGTGGGTGGGAGCTGGGCTAAATGGATGATGGGTATTAAGGGCGGCACTTGTGATGAGCACTGGGTGTTATATGTGAGTGATGAATCACTAAATTCTACTCCTGAAACCAATATTACTATATGTTAACTAATCAGAATTTAGATAAAAACTTAAAACCAGAAAAAAAAAACAATGAAGCTGAAATTCTGAGTGGACTAATTATAATTGTACATGTTCCCACTTGTCTCTTAGGCTGGAGTATTATTCTAAACCAGAAGCAGACTTTGGCAGAAATTGGTGTGTGGCTGTGGAATACTTGGCTGCATCTCTCTTTCCTACAACTTTGATTATTACACATGAATTCCAGAAAGGCCTGCCACCACGGATGCTTGTTAACGGGGATAGAGCCCCTTTCATCAGCGACTTTACTGACTTTCAAAACGCTGTCCTGCTTGTTCTAAGTTTTCTTCCCAGATTGGATAACTCTTCAGGTAAGGCCCTTAAAAACAAAAGCTTGAAGAAAACTACTATTTTCATTGAATAAAGGAAGATATAATGATTTTATCAGATATAAAGGTCGTTATAACACATACTCTTAAAGAAAGTCACGATTACCTATGGGTGTCCATTCCACACTTTTTGGTCCTTCTAATCAAGGACTGTCTTTTCTTACGCATCTTTATTGACTCATAAGGCCACCAGGCTACTTCAAGTCCACTTTTCATCTACAAACTGAGATACATTCCTTTGCTGCTGTTGTGATAGTATTCCCTTTTTAAAACCCTTATATGTTGGTCTTTTTTATTTTTATTTTTAATTTTTTTAATGTTCATCTATTTTTGAGAGAGAGAGACAGAGAGACAGAGCACGAGCGGTGGGGGGGGGCACAAAGAGAGGGAGACACAGAATATGAAGCAGACTCTAGGCTCTGAGCTGTCAGCACAGAGCCTGTCACGGGGCTCGAACTCACAAGCCATGAGATCATGACTTGAGTCATGTCCTAAGTCGGACACTTAACCGACTGAGCCAAGTCAGATGCTTAACCAATTTAGTCACCCAGGCGCCCCTGGTCTTTTCTTTCTTTCTTTCTTTCTTTCTTTCTTTCTTTCTTTCTTTCTTTCTTTTGAAATATTTTTAAAAGTTTATTTATTTACTTTTGAGAGAGAGAGAGAGAGAGAGAGAGAGAGAACGAGAACAAACGGGGGAGGGACAAGGAGAGAGGGAGACACAGAATGCGAAGCAGGCTCCAGGCTCTGAGCTGTCAGCACAGAGCCCAATGCAGGGCTGCAACCCACCAGCCATGAGATCATGACCTGAGCTGAAGTCGGACTCCCAACCCATCCTCCTATATACTGAAATCTATACTCTAGATAAGTCTGAAATCTAGCGTCAGCCCTTTGCTTTCTTGTTGGGTGTGTTGACTGACTCAATATTAATCAACTCTGAAGATTTCAAAGTAGCCCAATTTCCTCACTAGTTTAAATAGAAAAAAAAAGAAAAAAAGCTATCCCTGGGTCTTGAGACTTTATAATAGGTTAGCTCTAGCCAGCTGAGAAACATGAACCAAATGCTCTCACCCACCAATCAAGTAACATGCTCCATCTCCGTGGAAACGAGAAAAAGATGTTTCTGAGAATAGCTCTTCATGGAAATTAAGCATTATCCTCCCTCCCATCCCCAAAGAGTGTAGGAAGAAAATAGAGGTAGACCTGGGACCAAGTACTCGGGACACTTTCAAACTACTACCTCTCATATGTTAACAGATATAACTTGAAATATTTCTTCTCTTCAAAAATTGTGTTTAAAATGCTAACTTATTTTTTCTCTATTTAAAAAGCATTTTAATTGCTGTGACTTTTACTAATTTATTTTAAAGTGTGTACAATATATTTAAACTTAAAAAGTCTAAGTGTATCAACACATTAAATAAAAATAAAAGTCATCTTTTTCACCACTTCATTTATATCTCTTGGCCCTTTGCCCAATTTTCAGAGGTGGTGCAAATTTCTGGAATTCATTTATATATAAAACAATATGAATAAATAAAACTTGTGCTGTTTGCACAAATGAAATCAAACTGCTCTGCCCTACCCTTTTTTTTTTTAAGTTTTTTAAGAGAGAGAGAGAGAGAGTGGGAAAGGCAGCAAAATAGGGGGAGGGAGGGAGAGAGAGAGAGAGAGAGAGAGAGAGAGAGAGAGAGAGAATCCCAAGCAGGCTCCTCGCTGTCTGTATGGAGCCCCATGAGGGGCTTGAACTCAAGAGCCCTGAGATTATGACCTGAGCCAAAATCAAGGGTCGGAAGCTTAACTGAATGAGCCACCCAGGTGCCCCTGCACTATATTTTTTTACTTAAAAATTTTCTTGAAGCTCTTTTGATATCAGGACATATTGATCCAAACATTCTGTTTAAAGGATATGTAATGTTTCATTTAATTAATTAACTATAATTCTAGGCTTTATTTTCTGTTATAAGCTATTGACAATAAGGCAACCATGGCATGATACGTATATTTTTCTTGGTATAATTTATGATTTTACCAATAAATTTGTAGAGAGAAAATGAACTAAAATCAATGAGTCATATATTGTTCAGTGGCACTTAAAATAATTTTCAGGAGTTTACATTTTTGTCACAAAACTGAATAACATTTCTTGTTTTCTCTAACCCATTGTCTTATAGCAATTTCTATAACTTATGTTAGCTTGTTATGTAGAAAATGCTACTTCACTGTTGCAAAGTTCAACTCTTAACATGTTTGTGTACTTTTCCTAGTTTTCTGATTATTTACATTTCTTATTGATTTTTATATGAAGAGTTGGTCAATAAATTATAAATTTGAAAACTTCATGTGTGTGCTTATCATATAATGAGCATATAATTTTTATATGCAAAAATACGTAGAATTTTCCTTAAAATAAACATTTCAATAATTGGGCATAAACTTAAATTTACATGTAATAATTTTATATATTTTCCAGGTTTGTTGTCATTGACTGGATGGAAATTTTTAATGAAGACACAGGATGCAAGAAAGGAAGTTCTAGAGCTTTTTGAAATAATTCTTGAAATCTTTAATCGAAAATTTTGGTATATTCCTAATATTTAATTAATGAACTAAAAATGAACAATTCTAATTTGTTGAGAAACAGTAATTTCAAAATTTTAATGTGATCATAACCATACAGTTTTCTTATTTCTGATATTTTTGATTTGTGCTCCTTTGTTAGGATTTTATCTATGAATTCTAACTTTAAATGTAAATTAATGCAGGGCACTTGGGTAGCTCAGTCGGTTAAGCGTCTGACTTCTGACTTCGGCTCAGGTCATGATCTCACAGTCTGTGAGTTCGAGCCCCGCATCGGGCTTTGTGCTGACAGCTCAGAGCCTGGAGCCTGTTTCAGATTCTGTCTCCCTCTCTCTCTGCCACTCCCCCACTTGCGCTCTGTCTCCCTCTGTCTCAAAAATAAATCAACATTAAAAATAAATAAAATAATTTAAATTAATGCTATGATGATTGTGCTCAATTAATAATTCTTGATTTTTAAATTTATCAATACTTAAAATATTTTGGCTGTAAAGAAAATTATATTAAGGAATCATAAATCACTGTGAATCAATAAACAGACATTAAATTTATATGCCTCTTTTGTTTTTATCCTATGTAACCCAATTTCATGAAATTTAGAGCAATATGTCTTGCTGATTTATGACCAAAATCCAGAATATTTTAAAATTAAATACCGACAGTCAGCTAAAATTTTTAAAACTCATTAAACGGAACTGGCAGAATATGTACCCGGTTTGTCATTTTTGTGTGTGTATTTTCACTTACTACAATTTGATAGCAATTACACATTAAGTTTCCCCTCCTTTGATCCTCACTTGATAATGATTGCTTAAGGGTCAAGTTTGTCCCTGTTGCTCTCTTCTAGGAGAGACACTACTCTGGTCGGGAGGGGGTGACTTCCGGTGGCTTCCAGGGCTATACGGAAGCTTGCATGTGTAGGTTTCCTAGGGCCTCATCCACACACTAAATCCACCCTCTGACTGCGGCAAATAGAAACGCTTATTACCTTTGATCTCTTTCTGATGTAAGTAATGTCCACATCATGACTGGAGGGATCTTTTCCATTATAAGTCAGATCATGTTTCTCCTCTGCTCAAGCTTGAAATTGCTTGCTGCCTCTCCCAGAGCAAAACCCACATGTGGCTCACACAGCCCAGCCCGCAGGATCTGGATTCCTCACTCCCTCTGCTCAGCTCTCCTTCCACTCTCCCTTTTCATACCTGCCTCCTTGCTCTTCCTCAGACGCTACAAGCACACCCATGACTTACGATTTTTGAAGCATTGTTTCCCTTCTGTAAAGAACGTTCTTCCCCCAAATCACTGCCTGCTTCACCTCTACACTTCCTGCTGGTCTTTTTCCGATGTTAGAATAGTCTCAGACTTCTTTGTATAACTTTATGCCCACTCAACAATCTCTATTTTTTTTTAATCCTGCTTAATTTTTTTCTTCCTATCACTCATCTCCACCCATCAAATGTTGTATTAGTTTCTTTGTTTCTTGTCTGCCTTCCTATGCTGGTGTGGGAGCTCCATGATAGAAGAGCTTCATTTTCTATACTGCTGCATCCCTGGGACCCAGGAGAGCAGTTTTAGTAAGCACTCAAATATAGTGTGATTTGGATGAATAAATGAAAAAAAAATAATGGTTTAAAAAATAAGAAGGAATTGGTGGAGGTTTCAAGTGCCAAAACAGAGTTTTGTTTTAATATGAAAGCCACAGGCGTATACTATGGATACTTGAAGGAAAGGGTAGAAATTACCTGACAGTCAAAGAGCATAATAAATTTCAGGAAGACAAAATCAGAATAAGCCAGGAACTGCTGCTATCCAATCTGATCACTGGGATGTAGTTTAGGAAAATAGTTATGAAAATAAAGAAAAAGTAGTAAAACCAAATGTGACAAAAAGTAAATTGGCTGCATTAACATGGGTGGAGGAACGTAGCATTTCATAGACACTCTTAATACTGTGATCTTTTGAGAAGTAGAAGGCATTGCGGCCATTCCCACAGAGGGAGAAGTTAGGAAGTCAAGCTTTTTTGCATTAAGTGACACTGCTGTTTGGGGGGGGGTGTGGGGAGGGTCATGTCTCCAGGGTAAGCAGGGTTGCGATATTCTTGGATTGGGGACACCAGGGGAAACCTGCAGACCTGCAATAGCCCCCACAATAGGTGAATGAATAGAAAATTTTTCAGTAATAAAAAACTGTCCTTTCCAAACCATGTTTTTATTTTTTATGTTCTATATTGTTCCTACACATATCATCTGTGTAATTTGATCTGTATACTGATTAGTAAAGGAATGATTCCATACTGTTCCAAATTAGCTTAGGGTATGTTTCTTCTGTGTCTAAAGGTGGCATAAAACTAATAAATGAGTCCCCAGTTTCTGTCTGGCCCTATGCCCCAGTCATGTCCCCATTTTAGGATTCTGCTTTGATAGGCAACACATTGGTATAGTGAAATCTCAAGATCCTACATTATGTCCATTGAGACAAAAGAAGGAGGGAGAGAGGGAGAACCACAGGAAGAGATCTTCTGAATTGGGTTATTGCTCTAGGATTTCGTACTAGAACCAAGGGTCCTGAAATCCCTTTAGTCTTGAATTTCTGAGTGTACATATCTGGGCAATGTTATGTTTAATTAATTGGTGTTCAGGGATTGAATCAGGACCTTTATAAATTAATAAAGTGAAGTCATACCACTCACCTAATGTCTAAAACTAATGAAATTACAGGTGGCAGAATGTTTGGAGTGCTTAGCCTTGCAGGCTTAGGAATGAAATGACACACCCATTTGTAAAGTGCTTGGCATTTCTGGGGGTCATGTATCCCTTCAACAATCAAACTCGTCCTAACGAACCATAAGCTTTGACCATATTAAGTCCTTGTTTTATCTTCTGGGTTGTCTTTTGCTATTACACCCACATACTGTGAGGATTAAACCCGAACAGATTATGGGGTAACAATTTAAACTTCTTGGCTACGCTTAGGACAGAACGAGTGATCATCTGGATTAGTAAGGATTCCTTTGGTTAAAGTGACAAAATTCCAAATCAAACAAGCCGGGGCAAAAAGCGAGCTTCGTGGAGGGACACCTTGTTGTCAAATGTGATTAAAGAAATGTTGTTAATCAATTCTTGGGACAGAAACACTGCCAGGACTCCCTGTCCTAGCCTCTTGTTTCTTCTTCTCTGTTTTTCAGTTTCATTTTTTGTTTCCAATTAGAGACTCTGGCTTCTTGCTCTGCTTTCTGTTGCTGCCCCTTCTCCCAGGAGGTGCTGGCTGGCTTTTCCTAATTCTAATTTGAAAAAAAGCCCACGGAAGGACACTGAGTTACTCTTTTTAGGTCATGGGCCTACCCTTGGTGTATTCAGCCAAGGCAAAGAGGCCACCATGCTATGACTGACCCAGCCTGAGGCTGGAGCCTAATCCTGAATGAGTTAATATCACAGGAAGTGGGGGGGGGGGGGGCTTGGGGATAGGATCTGAAATAACATAACCACTCCCATTCAAACCATGTGGCCTAATTGGAAAGGGAGGCAGCTCTATCAAGGAGGAGAATGTTGACGATAAAGTGCTGGCAAATGAACTATGTGACTACAGCCTGTGTGTGGAGACATTTCAAGGAAAATGAGAAGGCCTTACTCTTTCTCTAAAATTGATGTCCTATATGTTTGGCTTTTTGAGATTCCATACTAGGGATCCATGCATTTCTTTGATTAAAGGCAGTGTCCATAGTAAAAACAAACAAACAAACAACTATTCTTGGAGGAATGTGCAGCTACTCATAGTGTCCTGCCTAAGAGTTATCCTCTTCCACCCATTTTCCTCACAGACAGAACCGGCCTCTCTCCATAGGAACTGAAGACGTCCCTGAACCTATCACCATTTTGGTACATGGTAGGCACTTAATAAATGTGAATGGAGATTGAATGCATAAAGAGCCCAAGCACAGCACACTGAGAAGCTGTGGACCTGGAGGTTAATGTCATGCAGATAGTAGTTCAAGTTTCGGTTCTGATCTTGGGAAAGTTAAAATGTAGAAAATATACACATATACTCACATTTTATATATAAGTATCTGGTAGAGTGTCTGGAAAAGAATAATAACTAACCTACAAAGTGTCAAGCACTTTTCTAAATGCTGACATCTATTTGCTCACCTAAACATCGCAACAACTCTTCTGAGCTAGGTAGGTACACTAATTATTTGCATTTCACAGATGAGAAAACTGAGGACAGGGAGGGTAAGTGACTTGTCTAAGGTCACTCAGCTAATAGGACACCATTTGACCAGTGTTTATGGAAGTGATTAAATAAATATTGATTTGACTTGAAATCATTAAGATGCCATTTGTACAGAACCTAAAACAGTGAACAGAAAAAAAGAGAGAGAATATATTATATTAAGGTTATATTGTGCCATCTAGTAATAATCAAGAGAATGTTATTGTACATATTTCATCCTATGTAATAACTAAGGATGTTTTATTTTGCTTCATGCAGTCTTTAAACAGGCCTCATAGGGGCGCCTGGGTGGCGCAGTCGGTTAAGCGTCCGACTTCAGCCAGGTCACGATCTCGCGGTCCGTGAGTTCGAGCCCCGTGTCAGGCTCTGGGCTGATGGCTCGGAGCCTGGAGCCTGTTTCCGATTCTGTGTCTCCCTCTCTCTCTGCCCCTCCCCCGTTCATGCTCTGTCTCTCTGTCCCAAAAATAAATAAAAAACGTTGAAAAAAAAAATTTAAAAAATAAAAAAAATAAAAAAAAAATAAATAAACAGGCCTCATAAATTGGCAATATATTTATAATTACAAATTTACATATTTTATGGGACCGGTAAGAAAATAGCCCACATTTAAAGGGTCATTCCAATTAATATTCAAAAAACCAGGTTTTCAGTGCTGATGTTGATAATAACTTTAAAATTTAACAAATACTGGTACACATTCTCTTGCAGAAAATAGGCATTCTATTCTCAGATGCAGTATAAAATGAGCCAGATTTCAAGGTCTGCAACAGTTTTGTTGGTCTGTGAGCCTTCTTTCTGGGAAATAAATAGTTGCTACTAAGGATAAAGTAAAAAGAAGATAAGTGGTTGGTGCCCTTCCCGAGGATGTGCCCACATATCCCACAGCACACTAGAACTGCTCTGCAGTTTGCATGCAGCTAGATTAAGAGAGAGGGAGCTAGAGGGCACAGAGCTGGCCAGTCAACCTGGTTCTGAATCCACCTGTCCACTCTGGTCCCACCAAACATTTTGCTACCGTGCGGCCCTACTGTTCTCTTTTGTAATTGTGTAATTTCTAACAGCAGGATAATAGCATTTATCATTTCTACACAGTGCAGCACAATTTTAATGTGATATCAGACAGCTTCATATAAAAAAATGTTTGATTTGAGTATTTTTATTTATTTGTTTATTTATTTTATTTTTTATTTTTTTAAATTTACATCCAAATTAGTTAGCATATAGTGCAACAATGATTTCAGGAGTAGATTCCTTAGTGCCCCTTACCCATTTAGCCCACCTGCCCTCCCACAACCCCTCCAGTAACGCTCAGTTTGTTCCCCATATTTGTGAGTCTCTTCTGTTTTGTCCCCCTCCCTGTTTTTATATTATTTTTGTTTCCCTTCCCTTATGTTCATCTGTTTTGTCTCTTAAAGTCCTCATATGAGGGAAGTCATGTGATTTTTGTCTTTCTCTGACTGACTAATTTCACTTAGCATAATACCCTCCACTTCCATCCACGTAGTTGCAAACGGCAAGATTTCATTCTTTTTGATTGCTGAGTAATACTCCATTGTGTATATATATATATACCACATCTTCTTTATCCATTCATCCATCAATGGGCATTTGGGCTCTTTCCATACTTTGGCTATTGTTGATAGTGCTGCTATAAACATGGGGATGCATGTGTCCCTTCAAAACAGCACACCTGTATCCCTTGGATAAATGCCTAGTAGTGCAATTGCTGGGTCGTAGGGTAGTTCTATTTTTAGTTTTTTGAGGAACCTCCATACTGTTTTCCAGAGTGGCTGCACCAGTTTGCATTCCCATGATTTGAGTATTTTTAAACATTATATCTAGCTCAACACCGTAGGATGATTTTTAGTAGCAACTTACATTTATATTGCAGAAATAATATTTCATAATGTATGTGATCAATAAATTTGTCCCTGGAGCCATAGACATTTTCCCAGAGCTTTTACATCTAGAGAATTCATCATACCATGCTCCAGAAGCCTGGAATCTATCTAATATTCATACATTTCCAGTTATTTGATGAGGTCTTTCAAATCTTGATATTGTTAGTAGGGAGAAAAAGAAAACATGAGAAAGCCAATGCCTTGTACATAATGTTCTTTCTCCTTGAGATAATGATACTTTATGATATGTGGACATATAATTTTATCCTGCCACAGGTGAAAAAGAGGTGCTACTAGCTTGTTCAAAGTAGTCTAATTATCAATTTCTGTATTAAATACCTGCACAGGTAAACTAAGAGCTAATGAATGCAACTGATTGAGTGGCAACATTTAAAAGTTGAGACATTTTGAATATCAATCTCATTTTTGTCCAAGGAAAGTTGAGTTTTTTTGCAAAGAGGCTTTAAAGTTCTGGGGCCTTAGGACAGAGCTGCCCTCTTTCTCCCCATCAGCCCTTCCACTCACTTCAGTGCGACCATGTTTTGCTGTAGAGAGTCGGTCTCTGACCCCGGGAGGTTTCACCATCCTAATGCCAGCAGTGCCTGTTGGGAATGTTGGTCAGCTTGTAATAGATTGGATTATTTCTATGCTGCATGTGTAAGATTGGTTACTTCTACACCACTTCTCTTGGGCAGATGGTTGGAAACTGTCCATATGCAACTGCAGAAGTAAATTCAATAGAACTCAGTACAGATGCTGAAGTATATTCATTGCCTTCAAAAAGGCTAGTGGCTCTTCAGTTAAGATCCATTTTTATTAAGTACAAATTAAAGCCATTCTGTGAAAAAGCTGCTTTCCTGGGTGAAAAGTAGTAACTGTGCCAAAGTTATTGTTCTTTCAAGCAGTCATTCATATCACTGTAATGATCTACATTTCACATTGGCAAGACTCCCTTCTGATACCTGCTTACATCTTTGGTGCAAAAAAACTGTTCAAAATAAAATAGAGAGCCTTAACTGGGAAGAAATGGAAAAAAGCCCATGCATTCCTGAAATAGATGATTTTGAGTTTTGTATCTATATTCCTGGAGGAAGTATCACAAAAAACTCTATACTGAAGGTTGTTTTAAAGAAATCCCAGATGCGGTTCTGTTGAAATTTGTTTCAGAAGAAGACAATATCCTAGATGCATTAATTCTTCAGTATCTTAGTGAATGGCTTCACATAATCAAACCACGTTTACAGTGTGATGACCCTACAGCATCTATCCTGTGGTGGAAAATGCCAAGTTTGTGGAGATTTCTCTTTAGAAGTGGTCTTCACCCTAGCTTTTCTGATCTGTTTTCAATTGTATACCTAATGTCCCAAGACACTTAATATCAACACAACACAACATATAGTTACACAACTATATAGAAAGTTATATTCTCTAAGGACGTGTTAGGAAATAAATCTTTACTTTTCACAGAAACTCTCAAAGAAAACGGATTAACAAAAGGTTGTTTTGCCATGCCCCTATACACAACAAATGTAAGTTTTTGTACAATAAAATATTTCCTAAGTAAGAAAAAGGAGGGGGCCTTAAAATAGAAAATATATACATGTATGACCGATATGTTTTTGACTTGATATAATGTGTGGATGATAATGTCTTTTATTAAATAAATCTGTAATATCGCAGAATCACCCGGTATCCTTGTGGTTGCTTAAAAATGTACCATCTTTTTTTTTTAGAAAGAGAGAGAGCGTGAGTGGAGAAGAAGGGTAGAGGGAGAGAGAAACAGAAAAAGAGAGACAGAGAGAGAGAAAGAAAGAATCTTAAGCAGGCTCCACGCTCAATGCTGAATCTGATGTGGGACTCCATCCCTTGACCCCAGGATCATGACTTGAGCCAAAATCAAGAGTTGGACATCAACTGACCGAGCCACCAGGTGCCCCTAAAAATGTACCATCTTAATAAAAATTTTAAAAATATTTCCTTGAGATATAAAAAGTAGCAGCTCCTGTAATATCTTCATTTCTACCCTGTTACCTCCTTGAACAGAAATCTGGAGGTGACCAAGAAATCATCTGAGATTTATCAGAAATCAATATTCATACATACACACTCAGTCAGGGCTCAACATCTTCAAAAGCCCAAAAGAGTGGCATTTGGTCATATTCTTCTGATTGGGGAAAATACACTGGAGAGCTTTTCTGTATCCAAGCAAGATGTAAAATTCATGATCATCCTCTGGGAATGGTCCATATCCTTACACTAAAATGAAGTGAGCACCATTATTTATGAATACTTCATGGCAAGACATGATTTAGCCTGCTCTTGGCAGTGACCAGGAACAGTTCTGAAATTATTTAGGAACACTAGAGACAAGTCAGTTCAGCTGTGGCTGTGTAGGAGCTAAGCAGGTGTATTCAAGGGCTCAGGAGTGTCTGGTCATGTCTACCATACTGTTGGGGTTTTCCTCCACACTCTGTTACAAAAGAATTGTCCTTGCCTGGGTCAGCTGTGCCTGGCCATGTCTCTTACCTGAGCTTAAGATTTAGAAACACAACTGCCTCTGACTCCTCCCCGTGAAGACCAATATTTGAAAGGAAAGATTGATTGGGTCTATTGATGACACTGATGAGACCTGGGGCTTTAGCTGAGTTGGGTTTATGATAGAACCACATAGGCTTCTTTCCCCAGAGTGTCTGTAGGATTATTTGAAGCAGGGAGTTGGGGCAGGGAGAAGATGTGTTCTATTACATCTTAATGTTATCTTAATGCACATCTTACAGGCAGTGTGGTGTTGGTGTCACCTCTGTGTAAGACCATCCCAAATGAGTAGACTTTCCTGGTGGGTGCCTTTAGGTGAGGGTCCTGATACTAATGAAAGATCCCCTGTGGCTCTTTGAATGGGAAACATCACATAACTGCCTTGTTTTCCACATCCATTTCCCACATTTTCCTCAATACTATGTTTCCTATTGGAAGCCCACAGGACTTCCACCTTCAGGAAAACTTGGAAACTATACTTTTGTAAACATCTGCCGTAATTCCTGCAGGCACAAACATTTCTATCCCACCCTACTCTCACCTGGGTCTTTTCTTCCACATTAAGTTCCTGGAATCCTTTCTAACTCTGTCTTCTACCAAGATGTGAAAGATTCTTCCTTGTGTACAATAAAGAGACCAGTCTATCAGCTAAATTGTGGTTCTCATTCCCAGAGCCTACAATTAGGGCTTTTGCAACAGGCTGTGGTCCATTTTTCTTACACCTAACTTTTTTCTGGGAACAAGTGTAGGACTAATCTGGGACAAAAAATTAGCCTTAGGAAGTACAATTTAAATCAGAGATAGAGGCAGAGATAATTTTAGCATAACAACCCTCAGGAATTTTACTAGAAAGAGGTCCTTTTTGGTCCCTACTTGCTCCCCCACTGCTCCACTCATAACTTTAGGTCCTTGGAAATGGATAAAATGGAACACGTGACAGTCTGTACCAGGGCAGGCTGAGGGGAAGAGGCATGCAGAGGAAGCAGAAGAATCAAGGACATATGGAATTATGGCCAGTGGATCCAGAGAGGAGGTTCTCTGATTCTGTAATAATTACAGTGATAGCGTCCATGTTGAGTAGCCTTAAGACCCAAAGTCACAAACCCTTTGGGACCGGGCATGGTTTGTACAGAGTAGAAAAGCACTTCAGATACTCTATCCTTTGTGAAATATATTGATGTTGAAAGTATGCTTCAAACCTGAATCTGAGGATTGTTTTACACATTCCTCTAGACTCCTAGTGTGTGATAAAGAAACAGATTGTTCAATATGGGAGTCTATCTCCCCTCTCTTCCGCAGTTAGTGCGTAGACATTATACATACACTTTTATATGACACTCTATCAGTAATGTACCATCCGTCTCCTCTTGGGCTCTTCCTATGCATGCCATGAAGAAGAAAGTTGGATAACTATGTTTCTAACAGGTTTTCTTCAGCCTTACTGCTATGCCACGAGAGACAACTAATAAGTTTCTCTGATCCTCTGCTAAACCAGCTCTGGAGCACCTTTGTCTTTATGAAGCCAGACCTCTGGGGAATGCATAATCATATTAATATCCAAGAGATAAATAAATAGAAACATACTTTTAGAAATTTATGAGCAACACAAGTTCCTGGAGATACCTTTTGTGTGGTAGTTTCTTCTGACAGCTGACAAACTAGATCTGGCATGATCTTCATAACTACCAAAAAATCATTGTGTACCTAAATAATATATTCTATTAGGCTTCCGTACATGGTCCCTGGACCAAGTGTTTTGGGAAGATTATAGCAGCACCATTTTCTAGAACTGCTCCCTTTCTTTGAATCACCTGCAGAACACCGAACTCTTAATTCACTTGCAATAAAAAGAGCCTCGACATACTAAGAACAGTCAATAAATCCTGGATATCAATTGGTTTCCACATCACTTTCCAACTTTACTGCCGTGTTTCACTATTTTTTTTTTTTTTTGAGAGAGAGAGAGAGAGAGAGGATGTTCCAGCAGAGGAGAGGCAGGTGGAGAGACAGAATCTTAAGTAGGCTCCATGCTCAGTACGGAGCCCAGACTGACACAGGGTCGATCCGACAATGCTGGGTTCATGACCTGAGCTGAAATCAAGAGTCCAATGTTCATCCAACTGAGCCACCCAGGTGCCCCAGTTTCACTTTTTTTTTTAATAAAAAAAGAATCTTGACCAGATCATAATAGTTTTCTATCTTTGGTGACATTAATTTCAAAGGGTCTCTATACTTAGAATTGTTCACCAGTATTTATTCTAATATTTCTAGGATTATATATTTTTCAAATTCTCTGAATCATCAAAAATTTGTTTTTTTGAATTGATACATGATTAATGTTGCTGACATAGTGATCTACTGTGATTTTTCGTCATTTAGTCCAACATATTATTGAAAGATCAAACTGATTTGAAACACCACTTTTATCCTATGCCGAATTGTTTCACATTTTTGGGTCAATTTCTGATCTTTTTCTTTTCCACTTATCTGTTCTTTCACCACTGCTACGTTTTTGTTTAGTTTTCTGGGTTTTTTTTCCCTTGGGTTTGTGGGGTTTTTCCCCTCAAATATAGGAAAGCCTTGAATTTTCTATTTTAATTCTAGGAAAGAGGGGCTATTTTAAACTCCCTCATCTGTGCTAATGGTTCTTTTATTATCTTAGACTTCCCAGGTAACTGATCTTATCATTTGTAAAGAATCATAAATTTCATTCTTTTCCATATCTATACCCTATTGAATTCCTTCCTTCTTTCCTTCCTTCCTTCCTTCCTTCCTTCCTTCCTTCCTTTGGCTAAAACTTCCTAAACAATGCTGAATAACAGCAGGCAGTGATGTAATCTTATCTTGTTTATATTGTATTCTTCACAGTTTAAATGTATACAGTTAGGGTTTTTTTTGCTTTTGTTTCTTCCTTTAAGTAAATATTTGCTATTGGTTTCATTTACTCATATACTTTCTGGGCCAAATGCAAGATAGAAATGATAGCCCATGAACTGTATATCAGCATCTATGCACTTCATTACAATGTGGGTAGGGTGAGCTTGAGAACTCCTTTTCCCTTCTTCCCTTGGGGTAGGGTCCTGCCCTAAAGAAAAGAATAACAACAACAACAACCAAAAACCCCTCAAGGTAACCTAGCTATGCCATATGTGACAACATCCCTCATGACCTTGTAACATGAGACCACTTAATCAGATTGCATGTTTGTGTGTGTTACCATATATGGGGGACAAAGAAGTAAAAAATGTATAAAAAAAACTACCCCACGTGGCATTCGGGGCTCAGTTCTCAGGTATGAACCCAACTGAGCCTTGCTGGCAGGAATAAAGTTGCTTCCTGGAAAGAAAAGCCTCAGTGCCATGACTCTGTGAGAATCCTACTACACCCTACATCACCTGCCTAGCTTCAGGCTAGCCTTGTCTGCATTCTCTACACCTTGGAGCTTCATTGTGTTTCATTCTGAAAACCGGCCATTGACTCTCCAGGTGGGTTGGTGAACTGCTGGGTGGTTTGCCATTCACCATGTTAAAATCATCAATACCATGTGTTCTAGACATCGCTAGAAGTCATCTTTCTCTGATTTCCCTAATTTTTTTTTTTTCCTTTAGCATTTCAATGAGAATTTAGTGGAAAAGTCTGTTCAACCAACCTCTTGGACCAAAGTTTCTTTTAAACATAAGATATATTCAGGGCGCCTGGGTAGCTCAATCGGTTGTGTCCGACTCCTGGTTTTGGCTCGGGTCATGATCTCGTGGTTGCATGGGTCCGAGCCCCGCATCTGGCTCTGTGCTGCCAGTGCTAAGCCTGTTTGCGATTCTCTGCCTCCCTCTCTCTCTGCCCTTCCCCCTCTCACGTTGTTTCTGTCTCTCTCAAAATAAATAAACTCAAAATAAAAAAAATTAAAAATATACATATTCAACTCTCTAGTGTAAAAGCATAAATGAATCTTCTCTTAAGTAATAGAGACAGATGGAAACGATGCATTGAAACTTGCTTCCTGCCACACATCAATAATGATAACTCCTTTGTAATTGTTACCCTGCTTAGCTTAATTAACCTTAGTTAGAAGCTTTGGTTCCAGAGTGAAAATATGTATATGAATAGGTTGTCTCTTTCCAAAAGAAGTGAAAACTAAGCACTGATGTTGAAGGAGTGCTTTTCATTCCATTTATTCTATAAATTATTTTTCCCCCTTATGTTGGCAAAGAACCTTCTTAGGAAACAGTGTTGGGTTTTGGATCAACACTGTATACTAATTAGAAAAAAAAAGAACCCCTCTTATTATTCTTTGTGAAAAACAACAGGACCACTTGAGGTTTGTGAGTGTCAATGCCTGATTTTTCTTAAGACTCAATGCTCTGATCAACATTTTGCCTCACTAGGTCTGATTGTCTTTCACAGTGAAATGTCATCATTGTTTGAATCACATTTTTGGCAGGATGGTGTTCTGTTACATTCCCTAGGAATCAACAGAGGCTGACAGAGAAGAGAGATGGCTCCTCTTATCTATGAAGCTGTCAACCAGAAAATGAAGAGCCACAATGAGAGGCAAGAGAGTGTTTATTTGGGATTAAAGATCTGCAATTTGGGGAGCACAGATTCCCACAGTAACCAGAAGAGTGTCCTGCCTGTGGGGTGAAAACAAGGAGTTTTTATGAAAAGGAGGAAAGGGGCAACTACATGCTTTGGATAAAAGAGCATGGTAGGGAAAAACAGGATAAAATAGGCAGAGAGGAAAAGGTTAGGACCTGAGGTCTCTAGGTGGGGAAAAACACGTATTTTGAAACAATGCTGGGAGCATCTGACCACAACAAACTCCCTCAAGCTTCCTCTTAAGAATGTAACAGACACCATCTCCTCCCCCTCAGGTTTCCCTCAGGAATTTGACAAAAGACCTGACTAAAAATAAGTAGTAGACCATAAAACATATGACACACAGGGAACGGTATGGCCATAGACCACCCCTGATACAATGGAAATGAGCCACTCAACAAGGAAAGACTAGGCATTTAGAGTTACCTAGCCAATAAGGGTAGAACCTGAGAAGGAACAAGGGAGAAGGAAGTGGGGGGAGGGGGCGGGGGGCGGGGAGGCTGCGACCAAAACTTTATAAAACAAAGTCCCTTGCTTATAGTCCGTGGGCATTCACTTTCGAATGTCCCCTCTCTGCAAAGAGAGCTTTCATACTATTCTTACTTTCTAATCTTATTGTCTAATAAATTTTGCCGGCTGCTCATTTTATTCGGTGTCCACCTCTTCATTCTTCCAAGCAGCCAGACAATGGATCCCAAATATTGTGCTAAAGAATCCTGCAACACTAACAGGCTGAGCTGCTTTGGGTTACATACAGATTGACCATTCTGTTGGTGCTAACAAATGAAACTTTATCAGGTCTGCATTATTTAAGTACCCTATCTTCAGAAATTCCACAACCAAAAGATTTATGATTAAGGATGCCCAATGTCCTGTCAATCTCACGCAAGGGCCTAAAACAATTGCCTTTTTGCCCAGTCCAAAGGTTTTGGCCCAGTTCAAATGAAGATGAGTAAGGCAGTTTCTCTACGGTGGCCTCTCCAACTCTATTTTAAAATGGCTCCTGGGGCGCCTGGGTGGCGCAGTCGGTTAAGCGTCCGACTTCAGCCAGGTCACGATCTCGCGGTCCGTGAGTTCGAGCCCCGCGTCAGGCTCTGGGCTGATGGCTCGGAGCCTGGAGCCTGTTTCCGATTCTGTGTCTCCCTCTCTCTCTGCCCCTCCCCCGTTCATGCTCTGTCTCTCTCTGTCTCAAAAATAAATAAAAAATAAATAAATAAAAAAAAATAAAATAAAATGGCTCCAGTCATGCCTTTTTTTTTTTTTTTTTTTTTTTTTTTTACAAATTTTATGTTCAGAATCTCTCTTGGTTTTTCTTTCTCTTTTTCTTTTGTTATTGAAGTATATTTGACATGCAACATTACATTTATTTTGAGTGTGCAACATACTCTCCTGAGTTTTCTTTATTTCACTCAACTAGTTCTCTGATTTCTATGGTCCAGGTCCCTGATTTCCTAAGTAAAATCTGACTGATCTGTCAAACTACCTTTAAGTCTAGCCATAGACTCTTTTTACTCTGCTCTATAATCTCACATTATTATGACTTTTTGTTAGTAACGTGACAGTATGAGGGGCGTATGTCATTTTTCAGGGACTGAATACTTTGTTTGATAGGACTCTGCCCTGAATAACCTGGACATTTACACTGACTCCCATATTTTCAATCATACTGAGGTTGATATATAACTAAGGTGTGTTATTTAAAAAAAAAAAGAGAGAGAGTTTTGGGAAGATGGCGGCTTAGGAGAACACTGGGCTCACTGCGCATCCTGCTGATCACTTAGATTCCACCTACACCTGCCTAACTAACCCAGAAAACCACCAGAAACTAGCAGAACGGAGTCTCCAGAGCCAAGCGCAGACGAGAGGCCCACGGAAGAGGGCCAGAAAGGATTGGCACGAGATCTTCAATGTATTGAACAGAAAAAATATGCAGCTGAGAATCCTTTATCCAGCAAGTCTGTCATTTAGAATAGAAGGAGAGATAAAGGTCTTCCCAAACTAACAAAAACTGAAGGAATTTGTCACCACTAAACCAGCCCTACAAGAGATCCTAAGGGGGATCCTGTGAGACAAAGTACCAGAGACATCACTGCAAGCATAAAACATACAGACATCACAATGACTCTAAACCCATATCTTTCTTTTTTTTTTTAATTTTTTTTTAACATTTATTTATTTTTGAGACAGAGAGAGTCAGAGCATGAACAGGGGAGGGTCAGAGAGAGAGGGAGACACAGAATCCGAAACAGGCTCCAGGCTCTGAGCTGTCAGCACAGAGCCCGATGCGGGGCTTGAACTCACGGAGTGCGAGATCATGACCTGAGCTGAAGTCGGACACTTAACCGACTGAGCCACCCAAGCGCCCCTAAACCTGTATCTTTCTATAATAACACTGAATGTAAATGGATTAAATGCGCCAACCAAAAGACATAGGGTATCAGAATGGATAAAAAAACAAGACCCATCTATTTGCTGTCTACAAGAGACTCATTTTAGACCTGAGGACACCTTTAGATTGAGAGTGAGGGGATGGAGAACTATTTATCATGCTACTGGAAGCCAAAAGAAAGCTGGAGTAGCCATACTTATATCAGACAAACTAGACTTTAAATTAAAGGCTGTAACAAGAGATGAAGAAGGGCATTATATAATAATCACAGGGTCTATCCATCAGGAAGAGCTAACAATTAGAAATGTCTATGCGCCGAATACCGGAGCCCCCAAATATATAAAACAATTACTCATAAACATAAGCAACCTTATTGATAAGAATGTGGTAATTGCAGGGGACTTTAACACTCCACTTACAGAAATGGATAGATCATCTAGACACATGGTCAATAAAGAAACAAGGGCCCTGAATGACACATTGGATCAGATGGACTTGACAGATATATTTAGAACTCTGCATCCCAAAGCAACAGAATATACTTTCTTCTCGAGTGCACATGGAACATTCTCCAAGATAGATCATATACTGGGTCACAAAACAGCCCTTCATAAGTATACAAGAATTGAAATCATACCATGCATACTTTCAGACCACAATGCTATGAAGCTTGAAATCAGCCACAGGAAAAAGTCTGGAAAACCTCCAAAAGCATGGAGGTTAAAGAACACCCTACTAAAGAATGAGTGGGTCAACCAGGCAATTAGAGAAGAAATTAAAAAATATATGGAAACAAACGAAAATGAAAATACAACAATCCAAACGCTTTGGGACGCAGTGAAGGCAGTCCTGAGAGGAAAATACATTGCAATCCAGGCCTATCTCAAGAAACAAGAAAAATCCCAAATGCAAAATCTAACAGCACACCTAAAGGAAATAGAAGCAGAACAGCAAAGGCAGCCTAAACCCAGCAGAAGAAGAGAAATAATAAAGATCAGAGCAGAAATAAACAATATAGAATCTAAAAAAACTGTAGGGCAGATCAACGAAACCAAGAGTTGGTTTTTTGAAAAAATAAACAAAATTGACAAACCTCTAGCCAGGCTTCTCAAAAAGAAAAGGGAGATGACCCAAATAGATAAAATCATGAATGAAAATGGAATGATTACAACCAATCCCTCAGAGATACAAACAATTATCAGGGAATACTATGAAAAATTATATGCCAACAAATTGGACAACCTGGAAGAAATGGACAAATTCCTAAACACCCACACTCTTCCAAAACTCAATCAGGAGGAAATAGAAAGCTTGAACAGACCCATAACCAGCGAAGAAATTGAATCGGTTATCAAAACTCTCCCAACAAATAAGAGTCCAGGACCAGATGGCTTCCCAGGGGAGTTCTACCAGACGTTTAAAGCAGAGATAATACCTATCCTTCTCAAGCTATTCCAAGAAATAGAAAGGGAAGGAAAACTTTCAGACTCATTCTATGAAGCCAGTATTACTTTGATTCCTAAACCAGACAGAGACCCAGTAAAAAAAGAGAACTACACGCCAATATCCCTGATGAATATGGATGCAAAAATTCTTAATAAGATACTAGCAAATCGAATTCAACAGCATATAAAAAGAATTATTCACCATGATCAAGTGGGATTCATTCCTGGGATGCAGGGCTGGTTCAACATTCGCAAATCAATCAACGTGATACATCACATTAATAAAAGAAAAGATAAGAACCATATGATCCTGTCAATCGATGCAGAAAAGGCCTTTGACAAAATCCAGCACCCTTTCTTAATAAAAACCCTTGAGAAAGTCGGGATAGAAGGAACATACTTAAAGATCATAAAAGCCATTTATGAAAAGCCCACAGCTAACATCATCCTCAATGGGGAAAAACTGAGAGCTTTCTCCCTGAGATCAGGAACACGACAGGGATGCCCACTCTCACCGCTGTTGTATAACATAGTGTTGGAAGTTCTAGCATCAGCAATCAGACAACAAAAGGAAATCAAAGGCATCCAAATTGGCAAAGATGAAGTCAAGCTTTCGCTTTTTGCAGATGACATGATATTATACATGGAAAATCCGATAGACTCCACCAAAAGTCTCCTAGAACTGATACATGAATTCAGCAAAGTTGCAGGATACAAAATCAATGTACAGAAATCCGTTGCATTCTTATACACTAACAATGAAGCAACAGAAAGACAAATAAAGAAACTGATCCCATTCACAATTGCACCAAGAAGCATAAAATACCTAGGAATAAATCTTACCAAAGATGTAAAAGATCTGTATGCTGAAAACTATAGAAAGCTTATGAAGGTAATTGAAGAAGATATAAAGAAATGGAAAGACATTCCCTGCTCATGGATCGGAAGAATAAATATTGTCAAAATGTCAATACTACCCAAAGCTATCTACACATTCAATGCAATCCCAATCAAAATTGCACCAGCATTCTTCTCGAAGCTAGAACAAGCAATTCTAAAATTCATATGGAACCACAAAAGGCCCCAAATAGCCAAAGTAATTTTGAAGAAGAAGACCAAAGCAGGAGGCATCACAATCCCAGACTTTAGCCTCTACTACAAAGCTGTCATCATCAAGACAGCATGGTATTGGCACAAAAACAGACACATAGACCAATGGAATAGAATAGAAACCCCAGAACTAGACCCACAAACGTATGGCCAACTCATCTTTGACAAAGCAGGAAAGAACATCTAATGGAAAAATGACAGTCTCTTTAACAAATGGTGCTGGGAGAACTGGACAGCAACATGCAGAAGGTTGAAACTAGACCACTTTCTCACACCATTCACAAAAATAAACTCAAAATGGATAAAGGACCTGAATGTGAGACAGGAAACCATCAAAACCCTAGAGGAGAAAGCAGGAAAAGACCTCTCTGATCTCAGCCGTAGCAATCTCTTACTCAACACATCCCCAAAGGCAAGGGAATTAAAAGCAAAAATGAACTACTGGGACCTTATGAAGATAAAAAGCTTCTGCACAGCAAAGGAAACAACCAACAAAACTAAAAGGCAACCAACGGAATGGGAAAAGGTATTTGCAAATGACATATCGGACAAAGGGCTAGTATCCAAAATCTATAAAGAGCTCACCAAACTCCACACCTGAAAAACAAAGAACCCAGTGAAGAAATGGGCAGAAAGCATGAATAGACACTTCTCTAAAGAAGACATCCGGATGGTCAACAGGCATATGAAAAGATGCTCAACGTCGCTCCTCATCAGGGAAATACAAATCAAAACCACACTCAGATATCACCTCACGCCAGTCAGAGTGGCCAAAATGAACAAATCAGGAGACAATAGATGCTGGCGAGGATGTGGAGAAACGGGAACCCTCTTGCACTGTTGGTGGGAATGCAAACTGGTGCAGCCACTCTGGAAAACAGTGTGGAGGTTCCTCAGAAAATTAAAAATAGACCTACCCTATGACCCAGCAATAGCACTGCTAGGAATTTATCCAAGGGATACAGGAATACTGATGCATAGGGGCACTTGTACCCCAGTGTTTATAGCAGCAGTCTCAACAATAGGCAAATTGTGGAAAGAGCCTAAATGTCCATCAACAGATGAATGGATAAAGAAATTGTGGTTTATATACACAATGGAGTACTACATGGCAATGAGAAAGAACGAAATATGGCCCTTTGTAGCAATGTGTATGGAACTGGAGAGTGTGATGCTAAGTGAAATAAGCCATACAGAGAAAGACAGATACCATATGTTTTCACTCTTATGTGGATCCTGAGAAACTTAACAGAAACCCATGGGGGAGGGGAAGGAAAAAAAAAAAAGAGGTTAGAGTGGGAGAGAGCCAAAGCATAAGAGAGTCTTAAAAACTGAGAACAAACTGAGGGTTGATGGGGGGTGGGAGGGAGGAGAGGGTGGGTGATGGGTACTGAGGAGGGCACCTTTTGGGATGAGCACTGAGTGTTGTATGGAAACCAATTTGACAATAAATTTCATATATTGAAAAAAAAAAATAAAAATAAATTAAAAAAAAAGAGAGAGGCTGCAAGGGTCATCTCCTTCTTATACAACTTCAAATTGAAACAACTTAAAATCTTAAAATTCTAAAAGGTCCCCAAACAAGTAGTTTTACTGACAAAGACTGTGTTTGTTAGTATTTATGATTTTGCTTATTCCTCAGGCTGATGGAGATTTTTTTTCCATGTAGGCAGCTGTGTGCCCTCTGCTGGCAGGTGGCCTCTCTGGTCTGGCCACACTGCTGGTGGAAAGGCCCATCTGTTCTCTAGAACTGTTTCTTGGTCCACACGGCCAGAACCATCTGTAGCTTGCTCTCCTGATTCATCCATAGCTTCAGCCTTTCAAATGTAGGGTATGTCTCTTGCAAACAAAAGTGCCAGATAAAAGAACTGTACTATCTGGGTTCTAGGCCTGGTTATATTCCTGACTCAATATGTGATTTGGGGTGAATCAAATATGTCTTTGAACTAGACCTCAGTTTCTTAAGACATAGAATGAGTGTTCTGGATTTTATTTTATTTCATGCCACTTTCTGTTTTAAAGTTTAAAATTCTCACACATCTCAAGGTCCCTTCTCTATTCATTTATGACTTATTTTCATGGTCCATTGGCTGCTGGCAGAGGGTACCTGTTAACTCGCAAATTTCCAAATTGCTAGGATATTAAATATGAGCTCATATATGTCTTTTAGTTTTCTCTTCTAGATGACATAACTTAATATCCACCTGAGAATTAAAACTTGAAATAGCAACCCATACATGGAGAGTAAGGGGATTTTATTACATCAAACTCAAATGATAAAATTCCTTGAGGAAATGATACACAGAATAGGCCATGTTTCCTAAAAGTTCCAGATAATGGCAACTGGATGATCCTCTTCCACTGGTCCTTGTGGGAATGATAGGGTCTGGGGTTTACCTATTTGGCTAGAAAGCCAGAAAGGAATTGAAAAAAATCTATGGTCCGGAAAGCAATAGAAAGAACTTTTTCCTTCACATGACTTGGAATTATTCTTTCTTTCTTTTAAACGGAGGTATAATGTCCAATAACATTATACTAGTTTCAGGTATACAATGTAACAGTTCAATGTTGGTGTATATTGTGAACTGATCGCAGTAAGTCTAGTTAACATCCATCATCATACATAGTTACAAAACATCTTCTTTTCTTATAAAAATTTTTAAGATTTACTCTATTAGTGGGATGCCTGGGTGGCTCAGTGAATTAAGTATCTGACTTCGGCACAGGTCATGATCTGATTGTTGTGGGATTGGGCTCGTGGAACAACACAGAGCCTGCTTGGGATTCTCTCTCTCTCCCTCTCTCTCTGCCCCTCCCTAGCTTGCACTTTCTCTCTCTCTCAAAATAAATAAATAAACTTAATCAGTATCATTAATTAGTTCTACTTCTAGAACTCAACTGGAATTAGTAACTCCGCAGTCTGCCTTCCCCTCAGCCACTGAAAACCATCATTCCACTTTTAGATTCTGTGAATTTAACCATTTTAGATAACTTATACAATTGAAATCATACAGTATTTGTCTTTCTGTAACTAGTTTATTTCACTTCACATAATGTCCACAAAGCTCATCCATGTTGTCGCATATCACAGAATTCCTTTCTTTTAAAGGTGAAATAGTATCCGTTGTATACGAATGTGACATTTTATTTATCCATTCATCTCTCAATGGACATTTAGCTTATTTTCATATCTTGGCTACTGTGAATAGTGCTGTAATGAACATGGAAGTGCTAATATCTCTTGAGATCTTGATTTCAATTCTTTTGTATACATAGTTAGAAGTGGGATTTCTGGGTAACATGGCAGTTCTATTTTTGTTATTTTGAAGAATGTCCATACTGTTTTCCATAGTAACCACCTCAGTTTGCATTCTCACTCAGTGAGTATTCCAATTTCTCCACATCCTCGCCAGTACTTGTTGTCTTTTTTTTTTTTTTTTTTTTTTTTGATAATATCCATTCTGACAGGAGTGAGACGGTATCTCATTATGGTTTTAATTCCCATTTCCCTGATGATTAGTGACATTGAACATTTTTCAAATTATTCAGATATAATAACAAAATTTTAATAAACTAGAGACTAATTTATAAAAGTACAGTTACTTAAAGCTACCCTTTTGGCTTTTTATTTTGTTATACATAATCAGAAGCATTTAATTAAAGGGGTGATAAATAAATTCCAAAATCTTTCCAAAAGGTTTCTTGCAACTTGGAACCTCATTAAAGCTTCTGTATAGCCAAGGACAATGCTCCTAGAAATATAGTAAAGACATTAAAAAGGTATAGGTCAAAATTTAATTTTCCTCTTCAGATGTTGAAAGTTTGAAAACAAAGTTCAATTGTACTGTTATTAGTTCAAAATTAATATAAGTTCATGTACTTTTTAAAATAAAAAGTTAATATTGATGTTTAAAATTAAGTTTTGTGCTTCTTTATTCAAACTTATAAGAAACTTAAGCAGGTAATATGAATGCTGCTCTCTATACACAACGACAATTGCAGAAATGAAAATCCGTAAAACATTGAAATACACTTTCTCACACAACAGACTGACAAAAATTTAAGTTTACTGATACTCATTGTTAGTGCCTATGGGGAAACAATAATCTTAATAAACACTTCATTTTTGGCAGGAAAAAAAAAACTACAACAAATTATTTTTATTTCTATTTTTCAAAACCCAAACCATTGATTTTTTTCCACTAATTATTAGTAGTCCCATAAATGAAGCTAATAAAATACACATGCAAAGTCACTTTTGCATTGTCTGCAAGAGCATAAAACTTGAAATAATGGAAACCCATTTGATGAGAAACTATGTGTTCTTTTAAGAGAATGATATACGTCAATAAAGAGCAATATAAAGAACATAATCCCATTTTTGCAAACAACAGAGGCTTTATTTGTTTACATTCACTGTATATTCATTGTATGTATTTCATTTCATTTGCAGAAGTGAGCACCAAATTTTGTTTGAAAAATACTGGATGGGGAACCAAGCTACACAGGTGAAAAAGTGGTTTTAGAAAGGGTAACACAAGTCTACAGAACTTGTAGACTTTGAACTTTAAAAAGAAAAAGCATTAACAGTTTATAAAATCAATAAGTAAGAACAAAAAACATTAATAGTGCATCTAGAGAATGTTATGCTTTCTTTTATGAGCAGTGTTGATGTGAAGTTGTGAAACCTGAAGTTTCTTTAAAATATTCTAATATTATATATATTTTGGTAAATTAAAATTTAGATTTTAAAAACAGGTTTAATTTGTTAACATTGTTAAACAGATTTTTCTAATGTCCTATGGTTTCAAAACTTTTTTTTTTTTTTGGCATTACAAGTTACTGCCAACAATATCTTCAAAATTAGGTAATATGATAAATAAAATAGCTACCAAAAATTCAAAATATTCAGAAGTTTGGGGGAAATAGGTCTCTTTAAATAAATGCAATAGATTTCATTTTTCTCTCATTGGGATTCTATTCTAGGTTGAATAGATATCTTATAAGAAGGTCATCAGTTTGATGTTCACTGTTACAATGAACTGACTGGTCAACCAGCTGTCCACAGATATGCAAAGATGATCCCAGATTTGTGACCAGTCTGTCTTTTGGGGGGGATCAGCTAATCTGCCTAAACAAGAGACGATGTAAAGTATAGAATTGGGTTTTTTTAAGATGCATTTCTAATTTACATGTTATTAAAATTCCATTATGTTTGCATGAATGTACAGACTATTTATTCCTTAAATTAATTGTGCTGATCTTTCTCACTAATGTCTTTCAGTTTATAACTCCTCTCCCTGCCAGTCTCCCATATGAATTTACTTTCTTTCTTTAAAACCACTAAAGTGATCTACTCTCTCTCCTAGCTGTCTCTCTCTCTCTCTCTTTTTTTTTTTTTATTAAAAAAAAACCTCTGTAATGCCTGTCTCTTCTACTTACTAGCTCTTTATTCTTTGCTTTTAAAGTTAAGGAGTCAATATTCATGCATAATAAAGAAGATCTACACTCAACTTGCCTGAAATAAAATCCCTTTCCATCACTTCCACTCTGTGAGACCCTGGATAAATAACCTCTGTAAGCCTCAGTTTTTTTGTTTAATTCTGTAAAACTGGGGATACTAGTTTTAACCTCCTCATTGAGTTTTCGGAAGTGTTAATAAAAGATGGCCATAGAGGTGCTCAGTGTAATAAGCATGTGCTCCATAAATATTAGCTATCTTTTCAGCATTTTCCCGTTTGTTTTTCCACATTCTTCTTTCTATGTCCTAAACTGTTCACCCTTACCACATTCCATTTTTGTGTCTGCTGTTCCTCCTACTTTATTCCCTGCATATACCTTTTGTCATTTTCTGATTCTATGCCCCCTTCAACCCCCTTCAACCATTGTTTCCTGTACATTTCCATACCTGGCTTATTCTCACTACACTTGCTAACTCTTCTTATTTCCAGCTCCCACCTAAGCAGTGCCGTGACTCCTCACTTCCTCCAGCAGCTTCTCTCGCTTTCCAGTCCTTACTCACTACTCCAGTGCATCTCCCCTTTGCTCAGTATTTTTTTTTTCCACAACCCCTTTTCTTTCTCAGTCCCTTCCTCTACATTCACTAGGTCTTTCCTCTACCAAGTTCTACATCACTGCTTCCCACAACGTGTTTTTTTTTCCTCCTGTTGATCTGCTTATCCTCACCTTGTCAATAATAATTTTAAAAATTTGATTAGATCTGTTAATGCATGCAAATCTCCCCAAATGATTTTTCCTTAAACTAATAATCTGGAATACGGCAGAATGTTGTTAAGTCTTGGTATCATTGATCTCTCTCTTTTTCTTCATTTGTTTGTCTCTCATAGCAATTCAAATAAGTCACATGTTTTTACCTAAGGTACTGAAACTTTCCTCTCCTGGTTTTTATTATGTATCTTTTGGGGACTGTTTAGAATCTCGTTTCCAATACTTTATTTTCTTGTTTCATTAATGTATCCAAATCATACCCACTTTTCACAGTTCACTTCAAATCTCATTTCCTTCCCGGATCTTTCCTCAAGAAACTTTGTCTTTTTTAAGTCTTATTGCACGTTTATCCAGTATCTTTGTTTTGGCCTTTATTCTTCACTGTTTTCACTTCTACAATTATTCTTTTTTTTTTAATATGAAATTTATTGTTAAATTGGTTTCCAGTGCTCATCCCAACATGGTATGGGTGCTTAATGTCATGGGACATATGAAGGACATGCTGAAAAGCATCTTAGAACTTTTGGCTTTGAGATATAGAAGTGAGAGGCCTTTATCCATCTGCTCTCATCATCCATTGTTCCAGTTGTATTAACTATCCTTTTTCTTTTCTGTATATTATGATGTTTTGACATTCTTTGGGGCTTTACACACGTGGAGAGAGATTGCCCCTCTCAGGCAGGCTAATTCCTGGGTGTGGTGGACAACTTGCCTGAAACCTGACTTTAATGTATAGACTGATGGACCCAAGACTGTGCCCTCACCCACATTCTCATCACTCACACACCAAGCCAATATTACCTCTGTCATAAATCATTCCAGAGCCACATACTAGGCAACCAGAGGTCATTCCTATTGTGGAAAGCCAATCCTGGACTGTTTACTCTGTCCTGTCTTGTCTTTGCTAAGGAAATCCCAATAAAGATCAAACCATGCCTTCCCCTACTCCTGTCATTTGCCTCCTCACAATCCTGGTGTTTCCTATGAGTCCCAGTATGGCTTAGCATGTTCTTTTCTTTCTGGGAATATAGATAATAAATTCTTCTTTCAATTACATTGGCCTCTCCATGTTTTTTCTCAGTCATACCTCCATCGACTAAATCCCAGGTATAATTTTTTAACACAAGGGTGGTCCAACAGGTAATAACTCCTGCCATTCTGGTTACACAAGTCTGAGTACCAAACAGGTTCTTCCAGATGTTCCAGGTTGCAACGGAGGCACAGAAACCCAGGGCACTAGGTACAAGATACAAAGTGTAACTAAAATTAGCCTGCAGGTTGCACATGCACAAAGCCAGTCAGGGTGTATGTGAACTGGTCCGAGCAGTGGTGGTTGCATTCAGAATAGAGGCCACAGGGATTCAGGAGTAAGGCTCAGGAATCATTGATTCAGAACACCTGCACTGTGACCTGAATCATAGGCCATACTTAGCAATATGCAGGCTGTGGGCTCATGCAGGCCCAACCCTTCTCTACATGCATGTGTTGTGCGTTTATTATAAACACAGCGAGCTGACAGGGAACTCTGAAAACTGTTCCTAGGCCTCAGACTTTATTTGGCAGCTATTTATTGAGCAGTAACCTCATTTTTGATGCTGCATCAGCAGTGGCCTGCCATGGTGAGCAAAGTAGAAAAGACGCTTATCTTTGAGATGTTGAACAAAGGATTACTGTAAAAAATTAATCTTTAATAAGCACATAATTTGAATATATTGTACAAAAATTTTACTTTCTTTCACCTCACCCTCTGACCTTCCCTTCAGTGCAAAGGTGGGGTTTCTCTTTCTCTCTGTTGCATATGTGAGCATAGAGAATGGGCTGATATGCCAGCTCCTCTGTATCAGTTCCAAGTCTTATTATTTCACCATTGCTTTGCTGTGGTGCAACCTCACTGTATGCCAAAGGGAACACCTGGACCCCATTACATCACCCCATGGCAGCTGGGGCATGAGGAGCTGGCACCAAGCTGTTGTAGAAGTAATCGGCAATCTGATCCAGAGGCATCTCATTTCCTGTCAAAAACAGGAATACATGGAATAATGAAATACACAATTATTTACATTATATATACATTAAATATATATACATATTTATTATATCTTATATAATATAGAATATATATTTATATATAAATACATAAATGGAATAATGGAATACACAATTATTTATTTATATTATGTATTATATATATAATAAATATATAATATATATTATATATAATGTAATGAATACTTATGTATACATATATACATGAAATAATTCTTGGATATAAGGAAGAGATTCTGTAAAGGACAGAGAGTTGAAGGGAATAGTCACCCCCTTGCCACTTCCTGCTTCCCAGACTCCCAAGTATGAGGTAACACAGTCTCTTGGAAGGGTATTGGATCCCTTGATGTGCTGAATTGAACTGATAACAGATCAGTTCATAGGAAACATGAACTGGGATTAGTACATGGGATTAGGCCTAAGGGCCATACTCATATGGTTTTACCTTTTTTTTTTTAACTGCAAAATTTACTTAAACCCATAGGTTATATTCAGCATTTCAAAGAATGCAGTCACAGCTGCAAGGAGTTTGTGAATTTTGTGTAACTATACAAAACTGGGTACGTTCATCCTTCTCTAAATCACTGCAATAAAGGACTATGTTTCCAAACTCAATTGTAAAAAAATGTCAGTAAATCAGAGCCTCCACCCCCCCCTCCTCCATACTCAGCAGCATCATCTTTCCTAAGCAAGCTCTAATCTGCCAATTTCTCCCTCACTGAGAGTAGCCCAACACTTTCTACTTCTCTAGAGGAATGTCTATGAAGTGTCACTTTCCTGTGCCCATGACAGTCAGTTCCTCTGATTCACTTTTTCTCCCATTTAAATTCACTGCTTTTTGTTCATTGCCATAATTATTTCACTAGGCCAGCTATTTGGTAGAATGTTCCATGACTTGGGTTGTCTGATGTTTATTCATAATTAGATTTAAGTTATGCCTCTCTGGTAGAAATATCACCTAATTTGATACTGTGTTCTTTCCATGCATCAGGTAAAATAGAACACAATTTTAATTTGTCTCATTATTGATGATGGATTTTGTTCATTTGTTTAAAGCTGTGTCTGCCAGGTTTCTCTGATGAAATCACACTCTTTTTTTCTTTGTATTATGTATGTATATGCATATTAATATTTTATTTTGTTATTTGTTGTTGCTTATGTTTCATGTTTGTTACTTATATTTGTTACATTTCTTTCATTTATTTATGTTTATATGTTATATATGTATATATTGTATATACTATATATTGCACTTATGTATTATATGTGCATATATAACTATATGTATACATATATATACATTCTTTACACATATATTTTTTATACATATATATTTGGAAGGTCCTTTGAATGCATGTAAATATCCTGTTTAAATGTACTCAATGCTTATTTATAGCTCTATATATTCTTGCTTTGTTATTTTATCAATGGGTTTTAATACTGTATTATTTATTTTAACATTCCATTGTCTTAGTATTGGCCAGTGGAAGCCCCTTTTGGGAATATTTCCATTTATTTTTGAATACTTCATTGTTTTCTGGCATAATAAATTATTCCAAGCTTATCTTTTCCTTTACCTGCCTGGCTACTATAATCAGCAATTTCTCTAAGGCATCCTGTTCCATTTATTGAAAAATGATATTTTGAAGTCAAGATCTGAATGGTAGATATGTTCATCATTTTGGGAATGTCTCTACTCACAAGACACCTCATCTATCTCATCTAATCTATGTATATTGAAACCATGAGTTCATCCCAATACCTTCAATTCTAACCCCACAGCATAGGGGTTATTTTAGTTCTACTTTTCACATTTGTAATTTCCTCTCTAATAGTGTAAAAACTTTGTTTCCATTAGCCTTAAATATGTGTTTACTTAATTAATTTTTCTTTCATAAGTCAATCTGTCATCTATGCCACACCTTTGTCCTCTGTATGGATGCCCTCTTCACCCTATACGGGCTCCAATATCCCATTCTACATAGCCTTTATTAACGAATTCCCTCCTCATACTACTTGAACTGTGACAGGGCCTCTTCTCTCTGGAAATGCCTCTCTAGCCGGGTTTAGACTCTTTTCCTACACCGAGCCTCCTCTTTGTGGGTATACCTTCTTCACTTTTTTTAGGTTCTTGATCTTCATGCTGAGTCAATGACTCTCCTTTTCCTACACCCAGTTCCCATCTTGCTTTGTTTCCCTAACTGATTTTGCACTGAATTGTTTAGGGAAAAAAAAGGGAAGGGAAGGGAAAGAAGAGCTTGGAATCATTTATAACATCTTTCTTCCCTTTATACTTCACACTCAATATATTAAAAAATCATGTTGGCACTATATTCAAAGTATATCCAGAATATGATCACTTATTACCCTTGCTGTTATGGTCCAAGATAATAGCATATTTCTTCTGGATGATCACAATAGCATCCTTATTATTTTCCCATTACTTCTATAGTTTAGTTTCAACTAGAGAAGCTAGTTTGGTCACTCACCTGCTCAAAATTCTTCTTTTTGTTCTCCATTCGATTGTAAGTTAAAAAAATACTCTTTACAATGAACTACAAGAAGCAACATAAATGGCCCTTATACCCAAGTCCTAACCCATGGCCTCCCAAGTGCATTATTGCTCTAATTCTACCTCCTACTTTTTTTCATCTTGTTTAATGGTCTTTTTCTGCTCTTCCAAAAGTGTACAAGACTGCTCCCAGCTTCCAATTTTTGTGCTTGCTTTTCCTCTGTGCCTGGGAGAGTCTTACCCTAGATATCCTCAAGGCTCATTTGCTTTCTCCTTCATATCTTTGTTGAAATACCTCGTCCTTAGCAAGACCTCACTGATGAACCTTCTTAAATTTAATATGCTTAATGTATTTTAGCACTCCTTATTACTTTTCTCTAAGTTATTGTTTTTTTCTTTGCACTAATATTTACTAAGACTGTGAGGCTTGCTTATTATTCAATTCACTACTGAGAATACAATCTCGATGGGGTCACAGATTTCTATTTCTTCTGTTACTATATAACTCCTACTAAGGACAATGCCCCTCATATAGCAAGTGAAAATAAGTATTTTTTGAATGAACTAATTTTTGTGTGTAATAAATGAAATAAACTTTTTGATGCATAAAATATATTAAAAAGACAAACTATCTTGTATCTAACCTTTTTTCTTCATTAAATCATAAACCATTCCAGGTAAAGATAATATATTATTTATTCCTTTCCCTCCCAAACACATCATAATTAGAACAACAGTGTACCATTCAGTAAGCATTTATTTCAATCTATTAAATTCCTGATCTATTGAAACATTGTCTCTTAAATTCTGTAACATTTGGTAAGATTGCATGGCTGTGTTTACTTCCTTAGTCCTTCCCTTCCTGACAGATTGTGGTATCAGGGAGGGTCCAGGAATTTCTCTGTAACTGCCAATTAATAATGGTTTCACTGATACAAGAAAGACTTATCATTTTGTCTTCTTCCTTGGTTACTTTTTCTCTCCCTTGTTTATTTCACTCCTTTTGTCAGATTCTTTTCTTATAGTAAGTGATGTGATTTTAAGTAGATCCTAGTGTCAGAAAAATCAGAAAATTTTCCATTAAAAAACATTCTTAGATGAATCCTGTTTTGCTAAGGAATAGAGTAGGCTAAGATGTTTTTATTCAACCATCCTGAAAAATGGAAATTTTCCACTTTAAAAATATAATTTAACGTTGTTAAATTCTAAAAATATTTTGAGTTGTGTCTTCTGGAGTTATATACTGAGATGGAGTTTGGGGTACAACATATTTGTAGAGATCAACAATTTGGAAGGGGCAAGAGAAGGAAGTAGAACTGGACAGAGGTACAAGTCAAACTGTAGTGCAGGTCCTACAAAGCCAACAGGGATCTTGGGAAAGAATACTGCTGAGTAGGGGCTAGCATAAAAGAATAGGATCCATGGGAGTCTCAGATTTAAAGGCACTTCTTACTCAATAGAATGTTCTTCTCCATGGGTCTTCCTGGGTATTTCCTAGAGTTTGAGGACAGAGCAGGAACTGAAAAAGACTCCTTCTTGGTGTGTGCCTAGAAGAAACGATGCTCCACTCAGAGCTTTCCCCACTTCTCTACTCAATGGTACAAAATCCTTAAATCCTTAAATCTACTAGTAGAAAACCTGCAAGACCAATTGCCTTATTGCAGCTGGGATAAGGGTACAGAAAAAAAAATCCTAACCCCACTGGAGATGCAGAGAATCAACTTGAATTTCGATCACTGAAATCCTTACCTTCAGCAGGACATACAGTCGCTGATAAAGAGTTAGCTTGGAGACCCAGTGATGCAGGGCCTGATTGAGACCCAGCATGAACCAGGACAATGGAGAATGACCCTATCTACCTATTTGAGGCTAAAATACATCAAATAATAACAAACTTCTAACCCTGGAGGAAGAGGAAAAGCATAGAGAGACCCTCATTGTGGCACAGGTTGATACAGAAAAAATTCTAAAGCTGAGGGTAGAAGAGAATCATGGAGAAGACTTCTCCAGCAGTCCTGTTTACACCCTAACTGCAAAAGTGATACACTGAGAGTCATGACAGCAACAACAAAACAAACCAGCTCAAACCTTGACTAGATTTGATCACATTCTCCCTCTTTGCTTCTGAGCATAAACACTCTTCACTCTAGTTTCTATGGTCCTACACATGGGTTAGGCTTTCAACCAAAAATATTAAGTCGCACAAAAAAGTAAGAAGCACACTGGGGCGCCTGGGTGGTTCAGTCGGTTAAACGTCCGACTTGCGCTCAGGTCATGAGCTTGTGGTTCCTGAGTTCAAGACCCACCTTGGGTTCTGTGCTGACAGCTTGGAGCCTGCAACCTGCTTCAGATTCTGTCTCCCTCTCTCTCTGCCCCTTCCCCACTCACTCTCTGTCTCTGTCTCTCTCTCTCAAAAATAAGTAAACATTAAAAAACATTTTTTAAAAAAGTAAGAGGCACAGGAAGCAGCAGAACCAGTCATATGTGACTCAGATGTTGAAACTAACTAGCAGGGAATTTAAATTAGCTATAATTAAGATATTAAATGTTTTAGGGAAAAGATAGACAGTTGCTTGAACAAATAGGTAATTTCAGCAGAGAGAATGCAACTATACAAAGGGAAATATTAGAAATTTTTAAAAATTACATGGTACTAAGGGTGAAAATTCCCTTAAAGTGCTCATCAGCAGAATCCATATAGCCAAGGAAAAATTAGTAAACTCAAAGGTGAGTCAACAGAGATCAATCAAAATGAAACTGAAGAGAAAAAGAGAAGAAAACCAGAGCAGAGAATAAAGGAGTTTTGTGATTAAACTATCTAACATCGGTATACTTGGAATCTCAGAAGGAGGAAGGAGAGAAAATGGTATGGTGATATTTGAAGAGATATTGGTGGAAATTTTTTCAAAAATAATGAAAGATATCAAGATGTTCCCCTAGAGCTAAAAAAAATCTTGGAGAACACTGAGCAGAATTAATACATCCCCAGAACACGCCTGGACGCATCTTACTTGCACCGAAGGAACCCAAAGATAGAATATATTAAAGGATGCCAGGGAAAAAGAGACAAATCACATACAGAAGAATAAATGTAAGGATTCCAACAGACATCCCTTCAGAAACTACACAAGTCACTAGACTCTTAACGTGAAATCTATGCACCAAAAAAATGGACTGAGAAATAAAGACATGTTCAGTGAAATAAATGAAAGTTAACATGACTACTGCTCCATTTCCATTTTCTCCACTACCACCGTAATGGAATCCATCATCTGAAGAGGTTGAAAGAAGTTCTTCAGACTGAAGGAATTTAATACGAGAGAGAAACTTAAAAAAAAAAAAGCTGCTTTATATGATAAAAAATATAAAATGTATGTACTGATTAGTAGTTTCTCTAAAAGACAATTAACATTTGAAGAAAAATTATGGCAGTCTGTTCATCCCATATGTATAAGTAAAATTTATGACAGCTCAAAGAAAAGGACAAAATGAGAATATTCTAGCACTACACTGAAGTAACACAATTTCTGATGACAGACTAATTACAGTTGTGTGCCATCATCCCAAACACAACCAATTTTTATTTTTAAAAATTGTATTTCTAAAGTGGCATGAATAATAACAAGCAAATACTAGAGATAAAATGAAATCATAAAAAATGCTCACTGCCAAAAAAAAAAGCAAAAAGAGACAGATATGATAACAAAGGGACATACTTCTTAGCTGTGGATAATCTAAACACTTAAAATTAACTAACTGATGTACAGTAATCAATGGCCTAATCTTAAAAGTTAAAGACAGTAGTTGTTTGGATAGAAAAATCAAGACCCAGGGGAGCTCCTGGCTGGCTCAGCCAGTTGAACATGTGACTCATGATTTCAGGACCATGAGTTCAAGCCCCACGTTGGGTGTGGAGCCTACTTAAAAATAAAATTTAAAAATTATAAAAAGAGAAAAAAAGAAAAATCAAGACCCAATTACATAAGGTATAAACATAAGATAAAAATAATGACAAAATTAACATGGTAAAAACTCTAGTCTCTAAATTTTCTACTTAAAAGTTTGATTTTCTTACAGCAATAGTGCAAATAAGAGAACATAAAAAATATGCATTTTTGTTCATCTTTCATACATTTTTAAAGAAGATATATACATATAGATATATCTCCTAAATTTTCTTTTTTTAAGATGCTTATTTATTTTTGAGAGAGAGAGAGAGAGAGAGAGAGAAAGCGGGGGAAGGGCAGAGAGAGAAGGAGACACAGAATCCGAAGCAGGTTGCAGGCTCTGAGCTGTCAGCACAGAGCCTGACGTGGGGCTTGAACCTATGAACTGTGAGATCATGACCTGAGCCAAAGTGGGATGCTTAACCGACTGAGCCACCCAGGTGCCCCAGTATAGGTATATCTTCTAAATATATCCTGTATATATCTATATATCTCCTGTAAGTTTTTCATGATTTGATCTGAATCTCAGGTGTAAGTGAGCATCTGTGAAGAGTTTGTACATAATTGTTGAGTGTGTATGTTCCTTTGCAAAAACCGCCCACTCACTCTCTGCATAAAATGGACCATTATTGCCGGTTATTTTTACTCTGTGACTGCATTAGTCTTTGTTCACAGCTCATTGGAGCCACTGTGCATAACTAACAGGGAAACCAATACAGAGAGTACATTCCACCAAACAAAATCTATCTCCAGGGAATCTGTAAGTTGACAAGAAGATGGGCTCACAGCCATAACTTGTAAACTGATGTAGACTCTAGAGCTTTAGGCAGAAATGATAAGTCATGTACAGAGGGAGAAAGGGAAGCAATCTGTGTATAGCAAGAGAAGAAGAAATATAATGCATGGAGAGAAAAGAACATGAGTGTTCATAAAGCTAGATATGTAAAGACTACTTTATTGGGTTTCTGATGACTTTTTGGCTCTTGTTCTAATAGCCAATGAAAACCATTTGTTCTTGCATCTCACTGTTTCCATGCAGTATTCATGTACTCTTCAAGTAAATCTTTTTCCTTTTTCATGTAATTTGTTTTGGAAATTTCACTCCATGAAATTAAATTACTCTAATTTTTAATTCATAATATTATTACTAATTAAGATACTGGCAGCCACCATTTCTGACATAGAATAGATTAATCCCTGCTGTATTATAGCCGTCAGTAGAAAACATGTATATTACTTTGTAATGATATACTCAGAAATTTATTGTGTTTATTGCTCTGTAACTATTAATGGGTCATTTTGTTATATATATGTTCTTGAATGCATACAGTACAGTGATAATATCATGAATAATGTGTTATCAGACATAATGGCCCCCAAAAGATGTCCACATGTGAATCCCTGGACACATGAATATGTTAATTTAGATGGCAGAAGGGATTTTGCAGATGTTATTAAATTAGTGTCTTGAGATGGGGGGTTATCCTGGATAATTTGGGAGAGCTGATTAAAATCATCATGGTCCTTATAAATTAAAAAAGGGAGGCAGAAAGTTCAGAATCAAAGAGATTTTTGAAGATACTGCACTACCGGCTTTGAAGATGAAGGAAGAGTCCATGAGCGGAAGAATGAGGGCAGCTTCTAGAAGCTGCAAAAGACAAGAGAACTAATTCTCTCCTGGAGCCTCCAGAAGAAACTAGTCTCTATCAACACGTTGATTTTTCTATAGTGAAATCCATTTTTGACATGTCATCTCCAGAACTGTAATATAACATATTTGTTATTTTAAAGCCTCCAAGTCTGTCGTAGTTTGTTACAGTAGCAAAAGGGAACTAAATAAAAATGGTTAAGGGGTGCCCGGGTGGCTCAGTCAGTTGAGCGTCCAGCTCTTGACTTCAGCTCAGGTCATGATCTCATGGTTTGTGGGTTTGAACCCCAAGTCGGACTCTGAGCTGGGAGTGGGGAGCCTGCTTGAGATTCTCTCTCTCCCTCTCTCTCTGCCCCTCCCCTGCTCACATGCTCTGTCTCTCTCTCAAAACAATACCACAAAAAATGCTTAAAAGTTATTAGCAAATGAATATGATTTGTAGGAATAGTAGAGTTGCTGTAATTCATTATGAGTACGTTTCATAGTTTGGGCTTCCTGGAGTTTTGATGCAAGTTATCTTATTGGTAATTTGTTTATCAAATCTGTATTCTATACCATAGTTACTGGGTTATAGGTATTATACTGGATACTCATTGCCTTTTGTTTATTAAACCAGCCAATTTTTATAACCCAAATCTGTGTACTCTTCAATTATTTCCATTTTTCCACATCATTTTCATTTTTTCAGTAAGTATATTGACGTACAGGGGAATTTGATAAATTTTTTACGATTGACCAGCTGACATTGGTTAGAAAATGGCAGAGCTTAGATGTAAACTCAGATCTTTCTGATATCAGTGCCTGTGTTATTTTACCATACTATCTACCTTTTGGCTCAATTTATTCATTTTTTTTTTTCCAAATAGTTTGGAATACTGTAGTTGGGAGCCTCTGTAAAACCTGTCAGCAAACTTCATACAAGCTATGGAAGGAAAGTCACCAAGGGGGCAAGCAGGAGGGAGGACTGCCTTCCTGTCAATGCACATTGTCTCTTCTTAAAGGAAAGAAATTTTGCCCCCTGTGACCCTGATGTACTCCATAATAAGTATGAGCTAAAAAAAAAAAAAAAGAAAGAAAGAAATGTTCAGAACATAATTTTTCTAACTTTCAGAGAACTCCAAAGACACGATGGATCAAATGATACATCCTAAACTAATAGTTCATTTTTAAATGTTTTAAAAATCCATACTCATCATCCAAATTTTATTGCAAATCTTCTGCCTCTTGACTATTGATCATAAAAATATATTCCTCCAAATTCCATAAAATTAATTTGGATTGAATAAAATCCAAAATTCTAATCAGGTTTTATGAACTTTATTAATTTATCAGCATTTGTCAGTTATTCAACTGAATCTACATTAAAAAGTAAACATTTTCATTATTGATACTAATTTAAATTAAGGAAATTAATGGCAATATATTAACTCAAACTTTAAGATATACACAATGACAAAATTATGCAAACATGCAAGGACTAATCTTGAGAATACTGTTCCTCGAGAAATTATCATCGTGGATTTTTATTTTATACACATTTCCAGAAGCATTTAATTGAAAGAATGAAGGATGAATTCCAAAATCTCTAGAAACAGTTTCCTTGCAACTGTTGACTTCATTAAAGTTTTCCATAAAACAAAAGATAATGTACCTAGAAAATAGTAAAGATATTTAGGAGTTTTAGGTAAATTTTAATTTTAATCCCAAATGTTGAAATTATCTAAAACAAAATTCAATTAGTATGAAAGTAGCATGTTTTCATATGCATTTTTAAAATAAAACAATATTTTGCTTTTTAAAATTATGTTATGCCCTCACTCATATTCAAACATCTAAGATACATAAGTAACTAAAGAGAACAATGGATACAGCAACGATTAAAGAAATGAAAATCCATAAAAAATCAGACTCTTGAAAATTAGTAAGTTTGTTAATACTCATTTTCAGTGCCTATGCAGAAACATGAACTCTAAAAAAACAATTTGTGTTGTTTCTGTTTTTGTTTTGACAAGAATGTAATCTATACTATACTTTTTAATTGCCACTTGGCAATACCTGATCCATGAATTCATTTCTAGTAATTTAATCTGTCACCATCCCAACAAGTTAAGCTAATAATAGTACACACTCAATGCTGCTTTTACATTACCTAAAACTAAAAAGCATATAAATCCATTCAATGAAAAGTTATATATTACTTACAGAATAATGTGTCAATATTTGCTGACTTGCTAATTTCTCAAGTGTATATGGCTAGTGAGAAATTAATAGGACAGAACTGTGCCATATGTATAACCTCTTTTAAGCAAACAGCACAGTTTTTAGTCAAATTATTGACTTATTTTATTTATTTATTTATTTATTTATTTATATTTTATTTTTATTTATTTATTTTTTAAATATGAAATTTATTGTCAAATTGGTTTCCATACAACACCCAGTGCTCATCCCAACAGGTGCCCTCCTCAATACCCATCACCCACCCCCCATCAACCCTCAGTTCATTCTCAGTTTTTAGGAGTCTCTTATGAAGAAACAGACTCTTAACTATAGAGGACAAACTGATGGTTACCAAAGGGGAGGTGGGTGGGGGAATGGGTGAAATAGGTGATGAGGACTAAGGAGTGCACCTGTCATAATGAGCACCAGGTGTTGCATGGAGGTACTGAATCACTACATTTTACACATGACACTAATACAACACTGTATGTTAACTAACTGGAATTTATTTATTTTTTCAATATATGAAATTTATTGTCAAATTGGTTTCCATATAACACCCAGTGCTCATCCCAACAGGTGCCCTCCCTAATACCCATTACCCACCCTCCCCCACCCCTCATCAATCCTCAGTTTGTCCTCAGTTTTTAAGAGTCTCTTATGTTTTGGCTCCCTCCCTCTCTAATCTTTTTTTTTTTTTCCTTCCCCTCCCCCCATGATCTTCTGTTAAATTTCTCAGGATCTACATAAGAGTGAAAATGTATGGTATCTGTCTTTCTCTGTATGACTTATTTCACTTAGCATAACACTCTCCAGTTCCATCTATTATTTTTATTTATTTATTTATTTATTTATTTATTTATTTATAGTCACTAGTTCATACAAATATTTTTTGTAGGAATAGGACCAAAAGTTAAAAAATATATATCAGACAAGGAATTAAGGTAAGGAATTAAGGACAGAGGATGGATAGAAGGTAAGTTTTATGTGTATTTAATAACTTTCTGTAGTGTTTTAATTTTTAATAAGAGGCATATATTGAATATATTTTTAAAATAAGTATAAAAGAAATTATAGCCATAAAAATGAAATATTATTAAGAAATGGAGAAAAGTATTTAGTAATGGTATCCTATTTTTTTTCTATAACTCAAATTAGTTAAAAATATCTGCCAAGGCTTTAAGCACAATTTTTGAATTCTGAGTATGAGTGGATGCATACAATTAGTATACAGGAAACATGATAGCTAGCTTAACTACATTCCAATTTGTCTTTTTTTTTCTTTTTATTGTAGCCTATAGAGTAAATTCAAAATTCCTTAACAAATCCAAGCTAATTTTAATACAACTGGAACTTACAAAAATCTAAACATCTGTTGTATACAATCTTTAAATGTAATCAATTCTATCTATTCAGTCCCTCTGTATACTAGGCCAATAGAGTTTGTTCATATCATCTAAGACTAGATTGTACTTTCCATATCTGACAGTGTGGTAATCAATACATTTTTATGATTCTCCTAACAGTGGGGTTCAGACAAGAGTTAATTTTCCCAAGTCCCTCCTACCCCTCATCTAGTTGAGCTGTATGACTATTCTTACCAAAGGTATGTGAGATATAGTTGAGTTTGTCACTTCTAGTAGGCTTTTCAAAGAGGAGCCCCTTAAGCCCTTAATTCCTTTGAATTACTTTATAGGGAGGATACAGTGATGAAGCAGTGAATGTTGATGGAGACAAAGTTGGAAAGATCCTAGATCTCTTAATTACCATGGAAGAAAGCCTCTTACCAATTGAGTATCTCAAATCATCATGTGAGACAGAAATAGAATCCTTTGAGTTTTGCCATTACAATCTGAAGGTTTATTTATTAAAACAGCAATGTTACCCTTGGTAATACATAAACAAGTTTTACTTTTAAAATACAATGCATTCATTTTTATTTTGAATCATATCTTATTTCTGAATTCTTCTTTAGGGAATATGAATTAAACACATGCACATACACACACACATTTTTTTTCCCCTCAGGAGAACAAGGATAAATAGTATTTGGGAAAGTGAATGACATAGTAATTTTCACATTTACAAATTTATGTAATTTCATCTGTGTTTTCTACTTAGTAAACCTAAGATTTTGAAATTTTGGAGAAATATACCTCTTTCAAAACCAGAATTTGGGAGGGGGGTCAAATTTTTTCCTTGATGTCTATAATCATAGTATTGGATGGGGAAAGTCCATATAACACAATTTATTTCAGGGTTTTTTTAGTTATAGCAAGCGTCATTATTATGTTTATTATCTTTTTTGTTTAAAAACAAAATAAAATTAAATAGCAAAATTTGTCCAAGAAAGAAATAGGGATTTCCATTATCTCCTTGCCAAAGTAACATGTGGTGATATTGATCTGCTTTGTTGAAAGGCCCCAGAGGAGAAGAGGTGTTAAATAACTAAGGGCCCTACTAAATAAGTAAGTTAAGTAATATGTACTCACTAAATGAAGCCACTCACAAACCCACAAGGATTATTGTTAAAACTTTGAAACATATCTTAAAAAGTCAACATTTCCTTCTTTAGACAGTCTGTTGTAGTAATTTATGATTCGATCGTCTTTCATTACCTATGAAATCAACACAATGTATAGAACTTACAAATAAAAAGGTCTCTGTGTCTCTTACCTGTGTACTTATGTACTTTGTGGAGAACACTTAGAGCAAACAGGACTGTGTTCTGAAAGCCACTAAAGTCATGGATGAAGGGGGCTCTATCCTCATTCATAAGCATGCGTTTTGGCAGCTCCTTCTGGAATTCATATGTTCTAATTAAGGTTGTAGGAAAGAGTGGTGGAGCTAAATAATCCACAAATAAAGCCCAGCTTCTTTCAAAATCAGCTTCTTGTTTAGGATAGTATTTTAATCTAACAGAGAAGTGGGGGAAAGTATACATTTACAGTTAGTCTACCCAGAATTTTGCCAACTCAATTTTCAAAACAGATAACGTGTTCAAAATGACATTTTTGAACTTTTTAGAATATGGAGTAAAGAAACTTGATGTTGATGTTAGCTCCTACACTTGAACACTTGAAAAGATGTTATTAAAATTTTTAATTTGAATATTACCATCTCAGAACATATGTGTTTTTAATCACATGTTTCCCTTTTCGTGAAGCATTTACATTACTTACATAAATTCTGATATGTGACCAAGTCTCATTATTTTAAAATATAAAGATAAAAATAAAAGAAAATTAGCAAAATTTCTGCTGAATTTAGACATCTCTTAACACAATGTTCATTTTAGGTAACCACTAAAAATAAAGAAACAGATTTTTTTTTTTTTTTTTTTTTTTTTTTTTTTGCTTTTTAAGGAGCTTGGTATTTTTTTTTCTTTTTTCTGATGATCCTAGAAAGCCAACTTTTCTTTCTGTTTTTCAGGTATACAATGTAATGACTTGATATATGTGTCTATTGTGAAATGATCACCACAGGAAGTCTAGTTAACATTTGTTACCATGCAAAGTTACAAATTTTTTTCTTGTGGTGAAAACTATTAAGTTCCATTCCTTAGCAACTTTCAAATAAGCAACATATTAACTATAATGACTATGCTGTATATTATTACATCCCCATGAACTGTGTATAACTGGCAATTTGTACATTTTGTCCTCTGAGACCCCAGAGGAACAATTCCTATTGACTGATTATCTCTGTGTAAGGGGAGGGGGGCATGCATGCAATACTTTTCCTGATTGTTTGCACATCTGTCTCTTTTTTTTTTTTTAAACACTGGACAGTTCACACACTATAAAGTAGACACTCTAAAAATCAGATTCCCACCCTCACCAGGGTTTTTTGTTATTTGGTTTTCTTGTCATTGTTGTTTACTGTTTTGCATGGACAGATTCTGTTGTTCATTCTGTGTTCTTTGTAGTGAGTCATCACTGAGGTCCCTGCTCATAAGCATCATGGTCAGCTAATGATTAATTAAATGTTCCCTTAAGTTCCTTGAACCAATAAATCTTCCCCTCTTTGCTGAGGAGCCCTGTGCATGTGTTGGGGTATATCTTCAATGCTAAGCCTTTACTTCCTATTTGGTCAGGGCCTCAAGGTAGCCAGAGGCAAGATATTAGGGTTCTCTCAGTTCTTGCCTGGGTATGCTCTCAGTTCTATTAATAGTTGTGAGCTCCCAGAAATGCTTGTCGGTCCTGAAAAAGACAAATGATCTGTAGACATACTAACAAGTAGACACCAAACCATTTTTAGACTGACTTCAATCCATCAACAAACACTCCCTTCGGTGAACAGGTTTTGCAAGTATCCAATAAGTGACATCTCTTCATTTCTAAAAGTCAGTCAACAAGGAATGGACTCCCGGCATAAACATTTCTCTAATGACAAATGACAGCTGTCTCACCTGCATAACCCTCCTATACTGATGACTCAACTCACTTAAGTGCCTACAAATCTACCCGTTTCTGAACTCTGCATCTCCTAATAACTTACCTCAAGATGAAAAGAGTGCTCTTCAAAGCCTTCAGTGAAAAAGACAGTGTAAGATGGAAACATTATTACCATATTGAAACAAAATAACTCTAGATCCACTCTTACCTATTGTGAAAGTTTTTACGAGCAATCTCCAAAGATGAGACATGTGCAGCCCATAAGTACTCCAACAGGTCATCAAAGCTACTAGAATGTGACTTTACGTGCTATCCAGGAAAAAAAAAAAGTTATTGATATGTGGGCAATTATAACAATCTCTCTTCTTGAAAATCAGTTCTATTTACAAATATAATTTTTCAACATTCTAAATAAGGGGAGAACATTTTTTTCTAAGAGTTAAGGTATGAAAGAAAGATGTAATGCTTAACACTTCCTGAAGAGCTCAATATCAGTTATTTTAATTACTAGTGATACTGAAATCATACGAAAAGAATAAACCATGTGTTTCAGAAATGTTCAGGATTTTACACTGTTCAGAACCAGATCTTTAGTATTTTGTACATTTGTTTTTTTCTTGCCATGCAACAAACTGTCCACAAAGTGTCAAAGCTAATCTTATGCAATATAATGAAGAAGTTCTCTAAAGGGAAACCCAATCTTTAGTCATTTACTCTTTCACCCATGACACTTTGCTTTGGACATCAATATTTGCTTCTGAGTGTCAAATGCTCATTTTAATCAAGTCATATGTGATTTGCTTATCAAGAGAGTTGAAATAAGCTGATCAAATTCACCACAACCTATCCCACAATTGCATTTGTATATCAGTTATTGCTCAGTTGTCCTGAAATTGTGATGAGCTAGGATACTTCATGCACTGTTAAGCCATAATTTCTCTGGGTTCACCTGTGTGTATATAACTTTAGTATGAGAAGAGTAGATAGGGCAGTCTTGATACCTTATTGGCAGTGAGGATGCTATTGAGGTATGATGTCATGCAGCAATCCACTCATACTAATATTGCTGTCACCATAATATTTTCACATTAGGAACTTTATTCCTTAGGACTGCATTGTGCAATGCATAAAAAATCTACATGAAGTGCTATTCAAAAATTATCTGGCTAGCCTTGAAAAGTATTAATTAAAGCACACACACACGCCCACAAACACACACACAAAACCTGGTAAAATTCATTCCACTTTTTCATTGCTTCTGGAAAGGATGAATGACAGCTAGAAACATTGTAACAAAAATTCATCTGATCCTTGGGCGGTGGCAGAAAGGTGACTTTGTCTGATGGTATCCCCATTATACCAGAATCAACCGCAGCAAGGAAGGGCATTGCAGAGAGATAATAATTAAGATCTGTATAAACAAACATTTATTAATATTGTTAATATATAAAAGAAGTTGTTTTTGAAGTAAAGAAGTCTCTCATAAAAGTACACCCACATATCTAGAAATGTGGTAAAGCTTAAGCAGTAATTTTGGGAACTTTGGGAATATTATCAGAAATTTCCCTTAATGTTGGGACACCTGGGTGACTCAGTGAGTTAAGCATCCAACTCTTGATTTTGGCTCAGGTCATGATCTAACAGTTCATGAGTTCAGGCCCCACATAGGACTCTGTGCTGATAGCAGGGAACCTGCTTTGGATTATCTCTCTCTCTTTCTCTGCCCCTCCCCTGCTCATTCTCTCTCTCTCTCTCTCTCTCTCTCTCTCTCTCAAAATAAATAAGTAAACATCAAAAAAAGAGACATTTTCCTTAGTGTTATATACAACTTGAATATGCTTCTCTTAAAAACCCTGCTCTCATAAAGCAAAATAGATTTATGTTGTACATTTAATATTTTGTTTTATTATTTTATTTTACACACACACACACACAGAGTGGGGGAGGAGCAGAGAGAGAGGGAGACACAGAATCTGAAGCAGGCTCCGGTTTCTGAGTTGTCAGCACAGAGCTCGACGTGGGGCTCGAACTCACAGACCGCGAGATCATGACCTGAGCTGAAGTCGGAAGCTTAACTGACTGAGCCACCCAGGCGCCCCGTACATTTGTTATTTTAAATCATGGATAATAATTGCACTGGAATTTAAAATACTAATTAATTCCAAGGTACAGTAAGTGAAAAATTTAAAAATTAGTAACAGAATTCTATACTTTTCTAAGTTTTTATTCTAAAGCTGAAAATCTGACATAGCTTTAAAATACAATAATATTTATCTAGATATTTCCCTTGTTAACAAGTTTTTATTTTATAATATAACACAAATTTTGCTCCCGCCTTATATGTTTCAATCAAACTTTGAGGTTTCTGGTCTCCCTGATATTTTTATAATTAAATAAATTAATCAGTAAATTAAAAATATATCTATCTCAAAACCCATTTCAAGACATCCACATTTGAGCCAAACAGACTTTGTTTTGTTTCGTTTTATAAAAACAATGATTCTGGGTTTGGTTTTGCTTCTCTGACTGGGATCTTAAGTTGAACTGATTTTTTATGGAAAGGTCATCTATTTGAGGTTTGACGGTCACACTGAACTCACCAGCCCACCAACTGTCCACAGAGATGCACAGATGATCCCCAGACTTATGGCCACAGTCCGTACTTTCCGTGGGATCAGCTAATCTGCCTAAAAGAGACAAAATCCAGATTTGGTTTTACCAGGACCCCCTCCTAGCTGTAGAGACAAACGCTAACTAGACACACCATGTTTACAGGAATAAAGAATTGTGTCAGCTTTCCTATCACATTGTCTTTCCTTCACTTCATGACTTTCTGCTTCCTATCTCCCATGCATATTTTTTCCTTTTCCTTAACATCCCTACAATGATCTACTTTCTCTCACAGGCCTTATGTTTTTTTAACTTCTGTAGTCTGTGTTTTTTCCCTTTACTAACTACTCTGCATCTTTGATATTAGGGAGTGAATATTCCTGTATAGTAAGCAAGATCTGGACTCATTTGCTGAAAACCAAATCTTTTTTCATTGCTTACTGACTATTTGACCTGGGTAAGTAACTTCTGCAAGCCTCAATTTTCTCGTGTATATATTAGAATAACAATAATTACCTCCTAGAAGTCTGGGGTTTTTAAATGAAGGACTTAAAAAGTGCTCAGTTCAGGGGCATTTGGGTGGATCAGTCTGTTGAACGTCTGACTCTAGATTTCGGCTCAGATTGTGATCTCACAGTCATGAGTTCAAGCCCCGGGTCAGGCTCTGTACTGACAGTGCAGAGCCTGCTTGGGATTCCCTCTCTCTCTTTCTCCCTCTGCCTCTGACTTGCTGTGCTCTCCCTCAAAATAAATAAACTTTAAAAAAGTGCCCAGCTCAGAGAATATGTGTTTCCATAAATATTACCAATTATTCTATTTTTATCTTTTTGTCATCCTCTCTTACCTCCGACTTTCAAAACATGCCTTTCTGGTTTTTTTCACACTTGATATTTTTTACCTTCTGCATATACTTGCATATCCCTGAAGCTGTCTCTGACTCAATGCCCGTCTCTGTCCCTGTTTCAACCATTTTCACACTGGCTTATTCTCTTTACTCCTGCTAACTTTCTCTTTTCTCTAGTTCTTCTTGACCAGATGAACTTTCAATGGGCAAAAGGAAAGGTTTGAGTGGTTCTGCTCATTCATGGAAATTTCCCAAAATTGTTAATCTTCTTTTGAACTAGAATAATATTCAAGTATGTGAAACATACCTCTCCTGGTTCTTAGGTTTTGTGTCAGTTGGGAGTTATTTTAAATCTGCTTCCACGACTCTCTGTCCTTTTAAGACCACTCAGTCTCAGAGGATGGTTGCCCATGAAGCTAATCTGAGGATTTCCTTAGGTTGCTGACTTCTGTGTCGTCTACTCTATATACGAAACTGTGCTCCAGTTCCATTTTTGCCAAATCTCCACAAAACTGCTTTATTGGTGATTCCAAGTCGCTTCCAACTGAGATACCTGAGAGCATACCTGAGACTGAACCCCTAATCTTGATTGTCAAGGAAGATTGCCTCATGAATCTTCTGTTCTTTGTCAGAGGAGTTTCAGGACTCTTCTGGACATCTTCAGTACTTTCTCTTTCTTTACAGCCAAGCTGTGCCTGCTTCCAGATGTTTTATCTTCTGAAGAAATTTTTTTCTTGCCTTTCCATGGCAAGAAATACCTCATCCTCCATAACCTTGACCAAACATTGTTTTCCATCATACCCACTTCTTCCAGAACAAAATTTATGTTGTATTTATTACTATTCAAATTCAAAATTTTGGAAAATGTAGCAAACTGTATTTTCCAACTAGATTTATTTCTGTAGCATACATTATGTATCTCCTATACTCTCAACATTTTCCTCTTTCTCTATTTTTCTCATGTATACAAAACTAATTCCACTAATTCTTGCCCTTTTGTTCTTTCTAGTTCTTTGTCCCTGGATTACTATTTTAAAAGCCCATCAACATTGTACCCTTTTCTCAAGATTCACTTCAAATCTTACTCTATTCCCAGATGATTCCAGCTCACGACATGCACTTTTATCTAACATCTTACGATTCAACTCTTTCTTGTTCTATGGTTGGATCATTTCTAACTCTCCTTCTTAACCATGTTGTAACTCCTTCAAGGGAAGGCAATGATATCTACTGTCAATTTCTCGTATATGTGCCAGTCTTCCTTTTTTTCATTTAAGTGACGCTTCGTCACTTCTTTATCCTCCCTCAGACTTCCAGTGTTCTCTCCCCAGTTCAAACATTATTCTGATTAAAATTTCAGCTAACCAATAAAAATGAATGAATGCTGACATATGAAACTAGACAGATGAATTTCAAAATAATCATGACAATTGAAATAAACCAGACCAAAAAAAGAGCACCCAACTGTCTATATGAAAATTCTAGATAATGCTATCTAATCTGTAATGATGGAAAGCACATCAGTGGTTACTGGTGAAGTTTGGGAGTGGGGGGATGAGTAGTTGGAGGAATGGGGAAGGCTGGGAGAGACTGGGTAAAGAGAAGTTCCTGAAGATGAGAATACAAAAGGGAAAAGAACATTTTTGGAATGATACATATGGTCATTATCTGTGGTGATGGGCTCAAAGCTATATACCTATACCAAACTTACCAAAAAATACATTTTACATATGCTGTTTATTCTATGTTTATTACATATTAATAAAACTATATTTAAAAAAAAACACATGCTAAGCAATCTAGAAGCAAACATTTAACGTATTCAAGTATTGTGAAAGCATTAGGCTCTTGTTACTAAACTAATCCATATTGCTTAAGAGCCCAATTAAAATTCCCCAGTCTGACTTAAAGACATCTCTTTCACTAACCTTGGTTCATCTTCTCAAATAAACCACCCACTACTCTTTCACATCCCAGTTCTTCTGCCTATGTGGTTGTCTTCTTCCAGTAAAACCTGCTATCAATGTCATCTTTGTAATTAGTATACCAGCAGTTATATTCTCGAAATGCCTCCATCAAGCTCTTTGGTCCTCATTTCTTCCCATGATATTCTCAGCCCATGGTTGTCACTGTCTGTCCTGAGCTACTCTTGTACTTACAGTCCTTATCATGTCTTTGAGACTTAGCATACTGTGGGTGAAATATTTTTATGGGCTGTTTCATAATTTATAATTCTGTTTTGGTTTTCTCTAGTCGTATCATAGAATTCAACTCAATTAAATACATAAATCAGCCCTTAAAAAACAGTAGAATCCCATGTATTGTATTCATGAATGAAAATGATATTTTGAAAATACCTTATCCAATATTTTACTTTACTGTTTGTTCATTACTGGGCCCAGAGCTGAAAATTTTTGTAGGAGTAATTGTGTGCACCCCTTGGGGGAGTTGATTATTGTTTACGGAGGATCTTATGTTTTTGCTTCTCCAGAACCATGTCTCAGGAGTTCATATATTCTTCTTTTCCATGCCAAGAGCAGCCCAAGAATGGGAATTATACTGGATGTCAGGAGATTCTCCCAGCGAACTTGGAATGTCATCACAGATCAGACGTTGCAGTCTCTTTCTCTGTCTTTTCTATAATGCCACCCATCTTCTCACTGATTCCTTTCTTCCAATAGTGTTTTCTAGAAGTTGATAGTGAAGGTCTCTTCCCATTGAACAAGATGGCTTGGGGCTTATGATATTTTTGTTCCAAAACAAATATCTATGTTTATTCCTCAGTAGAGATGCTATTTTCAGGTTTTCCTACAGAGGTTTTGTTTTTTCTCTTTTGTCACTCCAATCTCTATGACTATAGTCTAATCATGTTTAGAACTATAGATAATGCAAATTAATCTTGTACACCCATGTGTAGTTAATGCATATCACCTTAGCTGTTTTGTTGTTGGATGTACTCTTCAGTGCTTAGAACTAGGCTTGGTCCCAGTAGCCCATCAATTAATATTTATTGATATTGACTGAACTAAGCCTAATATGCTGTGCTTTGGTGAGTGTGGTAATCACTAGCCACTTGTAGCTCTTCAAGTTAAATTAATTAAAATTAAACAAAATCAAGAATTCAGTTCTTCAGAAGCATTAGCCATTTCAAGTGCTTAGTAGCTTCATATAAGAATATAAGAGCTGCTGCTTTCATAGAGAACAGTGCAAATAGAAACATTTCATCATTGTACACAATTCTTTTGGACATTTCTGGCTAGCAAAAACCATGCATGTAGGGGACATTCCATAAATAGTTGATAGAGATTGGGCAAGAACGCAAATGGCTGGAAAAGGAATAGAAAGGAAAGAGAAAAAAATCAATTTTCACAAAGATGGTGCTAAATGTACAAGGTACTACTTCCTAATTAATTCACACTTAAATCAAAGGTCATTGTAATGTAGTCATTGTAATGAAAAAGAGACATTCTTACCTGTCTGATATTGCCATCCATGATGTACAGGCAATCCCCATAAAATATTTTGTTCATTTTCTGGTGAAAATTTTGCAAAATATTTGGCTGTCTTGTTCAGTAGGATTTTATATGTCCCCAATCTCTCAGGATAATGCCAGAAGTTAATGATATACTTTCCATTTTCTATCTTATAGTCACTGAACTGACCAGGACTCTCTTTCCACAGAGGGGGATATACATCTGCGATATCGGATGCTCTTGCTAAAGAAGCAAAAATACAACCAATGATTAGATAGGGCCAGGAAAGACCGAAAGCCATGGTGTTTAGCCCAGAGATTGAGATTATGACAGGACCTTTGTTGGGAAATGGAGGAGGAAGCTACGTTGTTTTTCTGCACCTCATCTAATCAACACCTTCCACTGCCTTTCTTGGTAATGAGAAGGTGGAGGTAAACAAATGCCTTACCAAAGATAGTAGGCTACCTCCCTTGTTAATCATCTCAAAAATTGTTGAGTATGTATCAGTCTCTAGAATTTTTAGTAAGACTGGGTTTCATCCTAAATTTATTTTTGTCTCTATCTTCTGTCTCTCATATTAATTATAATAATAAATTGTATGTCTTCTCCAGAGTTACTTGATTTTTTTTTTTAATTTTTAATTTTTTAGAGAGAGTGTGTGGGTGGGGGAGAGGGGCAAAAGAGAAAAAGAATCTTAAGCAGGCTCCGTGCTCACTGTGGAGCCCAATGCAGAGCTCTATCCCATGACTCTGGGATCATAACCTGAGACGAAATCAAGTCAGCTGCTCAACTGATTGAGCCACCTAAGCGCCTCTAGAGTTATTTCAGTTTTAAAGAACGGCTGTTTATCCAATTTTATCTCTAGTTAGTGGGATTTCAGCCACATAAATAAACAGTTAAATAAACAATTTTAGATACAATTTGTAAGACATTTTAGTGATATTTGGGACTTTACCAAATTTCTTTGAAATTTTAGTTCAAGTGCAAGTCCAGACTTGTATGTCAGACATAACCCAAATTCCATGTTACCAGGATCTGAGCCAAAAACTTGTGTGCAGGCAGTTGCTTTGTGGTTACAGAGTAAAAGAAAAAGAGGGAGAAAAAAAAAAAAGAAAGGAGGAAAGTAAATACAAGGAGAGACTATCAGTTTGCTTCCACTAAGGGTGTGGGTGCTTAATGTTTTCTTGGGACTAAGGAGGAACACTCCTATGAAAAAGCCCCTGGCCTTGAGGGATGGAATTAAGCATTTGCTCTTACCGTTCACTGGCCAAAGGCGACCCAAAATGTAGAAACTCTGCTGCACTTCTGGTTGCACAGACCTGTGTGCTAAGTCTGTTGTTATTGCTGTTGTTTTTGTTTTGGTTACACTTTCTTTCCAGATAAGGAAACAGGTTAAGTAGCTCAAAAAGCTGATGGAGCGCTTTAAGTGAGCTGAAAACTATACGTGTGTTATTCTGCTCCACCTTGAGGGTAATATGTCTTCTGACTGGTTTGGAGACACATTCTTTGCATGCCAGCAATCGCAGGCTTCCTCTTTGCCCTGAACTCAGCTGCTCCAAGGATTAGAGGTGAGGCCAAAGTCTCCCCATCCCTAATAGACTGGAGGGCCCTACATATGCTGAAGAACTCCAAAGGCAGGGAGAGACTGAACTCTTCAAAGCTCTCTTGGATACAGGGACCCAAATCACCAACTTTCTCAGTCCCATATGAAAAAGGGATGCTGAGGGGCGCCTGGGTGGCGCAGTCGGTTAAGCGTCCGACTTCAGCCAGGTCACGATCTCACGGTCCGTGAGTTCGAGCCCCGCGTCAGGCTCTGGGCTGATGGCTTGGAGCCTGGAGCCTGTTTCCGATTCTGTGTCTCCCTCTCTCTCTGCCCCTCCCCCGTTCATGCTCTGTCTCTCTCTGTCCCCAAAAAAAAAAAAAAAAAAAAAAAAAAAAACCGTTAAAAAAAAAAAAAAAAAAAAGAAAAAGGGATGCTGAGTAGAGGTGGTAAAGCCATGACTCTGGAGTAGAAACCACTGTACCATGTGAGGGAGTAGAAATAAAGAGCATCTGAGCCAGAGCACTTTCTAGACACTGAGAAAGACACAAATGAAGCACCAACGAGGAAAAAAATCTTCTCCAACAGCTCCAGCCATCACCTCTAGTCTAACCAACCTGCCACTTTCTGCTTCCCTAACTCTCAGGTAGGAAGCGACACAGTGTCCCGGAAGAGCAATTGGATCCCTTGATATCCTGAATTGAACTGACAACAGATCAGTTTATAAGAAACTTTTTTTTATTAGAAAACCATTCCTAAGCCACACACCTAAGTTGAAAGGCATTTATTGAGCAGTAACTTTTATTGTAGGTGCTGTATTAGCCCTGGCCTGCCGTGGTGAACAAAGTACAAAGATGCCTGTCTTTGAGATGTTGTTGGTTCACAACCCTCTCAGGAGCTTCCTAGATGTCACCTGAAACATATGAGGAGGGCAGGGAAAGACCGAAGAAAGAGGCAGACCACTCCAGGTTGGTAGATGGCAGCCTTCCTAAATAAAGGAAGCGTACATAGGAGGCTTGTTTTGGACAGCAGCAAGATGAATGTATCCTGCATCTGTCTGCCAAATCTTAAAAGTTTCTAAAAAGGCCTTAACTGTATTTAGTCACATATACCATGTAGGTGTTTTCAACACCGCATCCCTATCCCTGTAGGTTTCAGATAGGTAGGGATAGGGATAGGAAAGACAAGCAGAACCCACATTCCAAGGACAGAGGTGGGGGGGGGTGGGGAGGAGCCTCTGAAGACCAGGATCCAGCTCATGGGTCAACTGGCATCTTTTTGATGTCTTTCCCCAACAGATGTTCAACAAAGGATTTTGGTAAAAAGGTAATCTCTGAAAAAAGAAAGTAATTTGATTTGTGACAGATGAACTTTACCTTCAATTTCATTTTTCAATTTTTATTGATGTATAATTGACAAAATTTGTATATATTTAAGATACATAATGTGATGCTTTGAGATGTATATACATAATAAAATGATTACTACAGTCAAGCTAATAGCCCTTCCATTACCTCACATAGTTACCACTTTGTGTGTGCATGTGTGTGTGTGTGTGTGTGTGTTGTGAGAATACTTAAGTTCTACTCTCTTAGCAGTTTCAAATATGAAATACAGTACTATTCACCATACTTGCTATGTTGTACATTAGATCCCCAGAACTTATTCATCTTATAACTGAGTTTGTGCACTTTGACCAGTATCTCCCCACAGCCCCCAGTCTTTAGTCCCTCGCAACCACCATCCTACTGAGCTTATGTGAGTTCAACTTTTTTAGATTTCACATGTAAGTGAGATCATGCAATATTTGCCTTACCTGTGTCTGGTCTATTTCACTTTGTATGATGTCCTCCAGGTTTTTCTATGTTGTCACAAACGGTAGATTCCCTTCTTTTATACAGCTAAGTGATGTCCCATTGATGAGTTCTTATAATTTATATTTTATTACATGGAAGAGAACTAAGTGCATATGCAATGCTGGGAGACTGCAAAGGAGGAGGAAACATCTTAATATCCGAGAATCCTAACAGTGGAGTAAGAAGGGTTACACATAATTTATTAGGTCAGAATTATGATATATTTAATAGTATTATCTTAGTCTTTTAGGCAATATTGGTATTACTGATCTTAAGAGCTCAGGATGGAGTTTTAAACAGCTTTGACTTCATGAATCCAAATGAACTGGAAAATTTAAACATTTTATTTCTTCTGGAAGAGGGGCATTTATTTTTTCATTTATTTTTTTAACTATATATTTACTGAATATCAACTAAGTGCAATATATTATGGAGAATGAACATTTTAAAGGAATCAGATATTATTTATTTTCAGGGGAAAGTTTTGAGAAAATTATGAATAAAGAGTTATAGAAGTTCAGAAAAGGGAGTGATATCTGTAGGTTTCAGATAGAACTGGAGTCATCAAATAAGAGAAGATTTTTAAAGAGGAGATGGTATATGAGTTGGAATTTATACATGAGTTCAACGAGCAATGAAGGGTCTGTTTTCTGATTCAGAGACATCTTGATTCCAGTCAGAAACTGTATATACATGAAATAATGGAACACACAATTAAACACATATATACATGAAATAATCCTTGGAGACACTCATCACTTTATTTTTATTTACATGTATAGCTTTATTTTACAAACATAGCTTCTCCTTTCCATGTAACTTGTTCAACTTTGGTAAGACGTGCTCCAGAAACAGTTAAAAATAGATTGTTGTAAGAACAAGGTGATATATACACAGTGGGAGGGAGAATATATTTGTATGTTCTCAGTTGAGTTTTAGCCATATATTGGAGCTAGGTGTGATACCAGCTCAAATTTCTGTTTTTCCATAAATCTTTCGTGACACATCATATTGCTGTGTATACAACAGGACTTCATTTGATGTATTTGATTGCACTTGTTGTTGGTAAATGAGGATGTATTCTGGATATATTGTAAGTAAGCCAGTAAAAGAAGAAAGAACTCAATAATTTTTAATTTTCAGTTCTAAATTAACTGTTCTGCACAGAATGGCCATGTCTCAACATTTTTAGTGCCCTTCACAGTTATTCGTTTTCCTGAGTATATGTCAGTTTCACAGTTCTTAAAATGAAACTTGATGTCTGTTTGTGGTCCTTGTATTGGGTAAAGACATAAGCCTAGAAAAATTTGGTTACCAATTGTTAACTGCTTATTATTTATGTAGAATTTTAATATAACCTGGCAATTAAGTCAGCTGAAAGTTTGTTTAACTGCCAATATTTTTCTTGGTTAACTATCAATAAGCATCTAATAAATATTTTTTAATCACATACTTTTGTCAAATCCAATATAATTCATTCTGCTGAAATATTTTCATTTACCTGAAGTTAGTGTTTTGTATAAAGGTATGACTTAGTGATAGAGATTTATGCTAACACTGAAACAGAAGTAGCCAAAGAATTATTTAAGGACAGACATCACCATAATCTTTCAGGACAGGAAGTGGTTTACTCCATCACAGACACCAGGCACAAAACTAGGATCCCTTCACTTTGGTTATATCTCTGTTGTAAAAGCTGAATAAAGATAATATAAACTGTAATTAACCTGCTTGTAATGATCCAGTCTTCCATTAGAGGTGTGTGCAAGTGTGTTTGTGTGTGCATGTGTGGGTGTTAGCATTTTGATATGCTTCTAGGTTCATTTTTTAAAAAAATATTTATTTATTTATGGAAAAGAGAGAGAGCATGGGAAAGGGGCAGAGAGGGAGACAGAAGCAGGCTCCACTCTGTCAGTGCAGAGTCTAAGGGCTGGAACTCACAACCTGTGAGGTCATGACCTGGGCGGAGAGTAAGATAGGACGTTTAACCAACTGAGCCACAGAGGCACCCCTAGGTTCATTTGTTTATGTTAAGATTCAATTTTGATTTTTAATCTATATTCATTTTATTTTATTTATAATTTAAATTGTTAACACTTTAAATGCCAAAACAATGTAAGAAGCTACACTCGAAATTTCATTCCTTTCTCTATCCCTTCCAAGCCCATTTTCACACAAGATTGGTAGTCAGTTACATAGCTTCTGGTTTATCCATTCTGTGAGTGGGTCACCGCCACCATATCAATCCCACCTGTCCGCACTGAAAGCCTTCAGGGAGCAAAACAGTGCCACCTAGTGGACACTGGAGCCTCTTACACCAAGTCCAGACCCCTGTGCCCTCGAGGTGGATTTCCACTAAAACATTAGCCTGAGAATCAGCGCCGCAGGCCCCTATTCCAAATGACCGGCATAAACCAGTCTACCAAAGAGTGCTACAAAGGTTCAACTGTAGGGGAAATAGGATCTAGTTTCCTGTTTACTTTTATTCTTTATTTTTTATTATTTTTTCATTTTTTCAATTCTTTTTAAAAATATTTATCATTATTTTCTATTTTTATATATGTTTATATATATCTTATTTTTTGTTTATTTTAATTTATTTTATTTATTTTTACTTTATTTTTTTCATCTAGGTTTTTTTTTAACAAGGAGACCAAAATACACCCAGGATCTAGTTTTGTTTTTTTGCTTGTTATTGTTTTATTCTTTTTTGTTTTGTTTTGTTTTTCTCTCTTCTTTTTTTTTCTGGACAAAATGACGAGATGAAGAAATTCACCCCAAAAAATGAACAGGAAATAGAACTCATGGTCAGGGACTTAATCAATACACTTAAGTAAGATATCTCAACTAGAATTTAAAACAAGGATTATAAGGATACTAGCTGGGCTTGAAAAAAGCATAGAAGATACCAGAGAATCTCTTTCTACAGAGATTAAAGAACTAAAATTTAGGCAGGCCAAAATTAAAAATGCTATAACTGAGATGCAAACCCAAATGGAGGCCATAAAATGAGGATGAATGAGGCAGAGAAGCAAATTAGTAATATAGAAGATAAAATTATGAAAAATAATGAAGCTGAAAAGAAGAAGGAAAGAAAGGTCATGGATCATAAAGACAGATTTAGGGAACTCAATGACTTATTAAAATGTAATAAGATTTGTATCATAGGAGTCCCAGAAGATGAAGAGAGAGAAAAAGGGGAAGAAGGTTTATTTGAGTAAATTATAGCTGAAAACTTCCTTAATCTGGGGAAGGACACAGACATTAAAATCCAAGAAGGATAGAGAACTCTCATTAAATTCAACAAAAGCCAAACACAGCCAAGGCATATCATAGTCAAATTCACAAAATAGACAAGGAAAGAATCCTGAAAGCAACAAGGGAAAAAAAGTCCCTAACCTGCAAGGGAAAACAGGTTAGGTTTGCAAAAGATCTGTCCACAGAAACGTGGCAGTACAGAAAGAAGTGGCAGGATATAGTCAACATGCTAAATGGGAAAAATATGCAGCCAAGAATTCTTTATCCAACAAAGCTGTCATTCAGAATACAAGGAGAAATAAAGAGTTTCCCAGAGGAGCAAAGGCTAAAGGAGTTCACGACCACAAAACCAGACATGCAAGAAATTTTAAGGGGGACTCTGTGAGTGGAGAAACAAAAGACCAAAAGCAACAAAGACTAGAAAGGAACAGAGAACATCACCAGAAGCACCAACTCTACAGGTAACACAGTGGCACTAAATTCGTATCTTTCAGTAATCACTGTGATGTAAATGGACTAAATGCTCCAATCAAAAGACATAGGGTATCAGAATGAATAAAAAATCAAGATCCATCTATATGCTGCCTACAAGAGACTCATTTTAGACCTAAAAACACCTGCAAATTGAAAATGAGGTGATGGAAAACCATCTGTCATGCTAATGGAGGTCAAAAGAAAGCCAGAGTAGCCATACTTATGTTGAACAAACTAGATTTTAAAACAAAGACTGTAACAAGAGATGAAGAAGGGCAGTATATTAAATTGAGTAGCCTATCCATCAAGGAGATCTAACAATTGTAGGGGCACCTGAGTGGCTCAGTTGGTTGAGTGTCTGACTTTGACTCAGGTCATGATCTCATGGTTTGTGAGTTCAAGCTCTACATCGGGCTCAGTGCTGTCAGTGCAGAGCCTGCTTCGGATCCTCTGTCTCCCTCTCTCTTTCTGCCCTTCCCCCATTTGTGTGCTTTTTGTCTTTCAAAATAATAAATAAACATTAAAAAATAAAAATAAATAAATATTTAAGATCTAATAATAGTAAACATTTATGCCCCCAACTTAGAAGAACCCAAATATATAAATTAATTAATAAAAAACATAAAGAAACTCATTGATAATAATATAATAATAGTAGAGGATTTAACACCCCACTTACAGCAAAGATCATCTAAGCAGAAAATCAACAAGGAAACAATGGCTTTGAATGACACACTGGACCAGATGGACCTAACAGATATATTCAGAACATATCACCCTAAAGCAGCACAATACACCTTCTTTTTAAGTGCACATGGAACATTCTCCAGAATCAATCACATACTGGGTCACAAATCAGCCCTCAACAAGTATAAAAAGATTGAGATCATATCATGCATATTTTAAATTTACAACACTATGAAACTTGAAGTCAACCACAAGAAGAATTTTGGAAAACCCTCAAATACATGGAGATTAAGGAGCATCTTCCTAAAGAGTGAATGGGTTGGGGAGCCTGGGTGTCTCAGTCAGTTAAGTGTCTGACTTCAGGTCATGATCGGGTAGTTTGTGAGTTTGAGACCCACATAGGGCTCTGCACTGACAGGTCAGAGCCTGGAGTCTGCTTCAGATTCTGAGTCTCCCTCCGTTTCTGCCCCTCCCCTGTCTCTCTCTCTCTCAAAGATAAATAAACATTTTTTAAAAATTAAAAAGAAAAAAGAATAAACGAGTTAACAAGGAAATTAAAGAAGAAAGAAAAAATACATGGAAACAAATGAAAATGAAAACACGACAGTCCAAACCCTTTGGAATGCAGCAAAGGCAGTCCCAAGAGGGAAGTATATTGCGTTTCAGGCCTATCTCAAGAAGCAAAAAAGGTCCCAAATACACAACCTATTCTTACACCTAAAGGAGCTAGAAAAGGAACAGAAAATAAAACCTAAATCCAGAAGAAAAAGGGGAAATAATAAAGATCAGAGCAGAAATAAATGATATAGAAACAACAACAACAACAAAACAGTAGAACAGACAAATGAAACTAAGAGCTGGTTCTTTGAAAGAATTAACAAAATTGATAAGCTCTTGGACAGACTTATCAAAAATAAAATAGAAAGGACTCAAATAAATCAAATCATGAATGAAAGAGGAGAGATCACAACCAACACCATAGAAATACAAGGAGTTATAAAAGAATACTATGATAAATTATTTGTCAACAAACTGGGCAATTTGGAAGAAATAGACAAATTCCTAAAAACTCACAAACTACCAAAATGGAAACAGGAAGAAATAATAAAAAAATTGAACAGACCAATGAACAGCAAAGAAATTGAATCAGTAATCAAAAATCTCCTGACAAAGAAGAGTCCTGGGCCGGATGACTTCCCAGGGGAATTTTACCAGACATTTAAAGCAGAATTAATACCTATTCTTCTCAAACTATTTCAAAAAGTAGAAATAGAAGGAAAGCTTCCAAACTCATTCTATGAAGTCAACATTACCTTGATTCCAAAACCAAAGACCCCACGTAAAAGGAGAATTACAGGCCAATATCCCTGATGAATATGGATGCAAAAATTCTCAACAAGATATTAGCAAATTGAATCCAACAGTATATTAAAAGAATTTTTCACATGATCAAGTGGGATTTATTCCTGGGCTGCAAGTCTGGTTCAGTATTTGCAAACCGATCAATGTAATACATCACATTAATAAAAGAAAGGATAAGAACCCTATGATCCTCTCAACAGATGCAGAAAAAGCATTTGACAAAGTAGGAATAGATAGAACAGACCTTAACATCATAAAGGCCATTTATGGAAGACCCGGAGATAATATCATCCACAATGGAGAAAAACTTACAGCCTTTCATTTGTCAGGAACAAGACAAGGATGTCCACTCTCACCATTACTATTTAACATAGTACTAGAAGTCTTAACCTCAGCAATCATACAGCAAAAAGAAATAAAAAACATCCAGATTGGCAAGGAAGAAGTCAAACTTCCGCTATTTGCAGATGACTTGATACTCTATATAGAAAACCCGAAAGACTCTACCTAAAATTGGTAGAACTAAAACATGAATTCTGCAAAGTTGTAGGATATAAAATCAACATGCAGAAATCTGTTGCATTTCTTACATCAAGAAGGAAGCAGCAGAAAAAGAAATCAAGGAATCAATCCCATTTGAAATTGTACCCAAAATAATAAGATACTTAAGAATAAATCTAACTAAAGAGGTTAAAGATCTATACAACTATATAACACTTATGAAAGAAATTGAAGAGGACACAAAGAAATGGAAAAGCATTAAATTATCATGGATTGGAAGAACAAACATTGTTAACATGTCTATACTACCCAAAGCAATCTACACATTGAATGCAATCCCTATCAAAATACCACCAGCATTTTTTTTCAGAGCTAGAACAAACAATCCTAAACTTTGTATGGAACCACAAAAGACCCTGAATAGACAAAGTAATCCTGAAAAAGAAAAACAAGACTGGAGGCATCATGATTCCGGATTTCAGACCATATTACAAAGCTTTAGTCATCAAGCCAATATAGGACTGGCACTAAAAGAGATACACAGATTAATGGAACAGAATAGAAAACCTAGCAATGGACCCATAACTATATGGTTAACTAATCTTTAATAAAGCAGGAAAGAATATCTAATGGAAAAAAGACAGTCTCTTCAATAAATGGTGTTGGGAAAACTGAATGGCAACATGCAGAAGAATGAAACTGGACCACTTTATTACACCATACACAAAAACAAATTCAAAATGGATGAAAGACCTAAATGTGTGACAGAAAACCATCAAAATCCTAGAGGAGAACACAGGCAGCAACCTCTTTGACTTCAGCCACAGCAACTTCTTATGAGACACGTCGCTGAAGGCAAGGGAAACAAAAGCAAACATAAACTATTGGGAATTCATCAAGAGAAAACCTTCTGCACAGTGAAGGAAACAGTCAACAAAACTAAAAGGCAGCCTAGGAATGGGGAAAGATATTTGCAAATGACATATTGGATAAAGGGCTAGTATCCAAAATCTATAAAGAACTTACCAAACTCAACACCCCAAATATAAACACTACAGTTAAGAAATGGGCAGAAGACAAGACTTCTTTTCCAAAGAAGACATCCACATGGCTAACAGACACATGAAAAGATGCTCAACAGCAGTCATCATCAGGAAAATACAAATCAAAACCACAATGAGATGCTTCATACCTGTCAGAATAGCTAAAATTATAAACATCAGAAACAACAGGTGTTGGAGATGATGCAGAGAAAGGGGAACACTCTTGCTCTGTTGGTGGGTATGCAAACTGGTGCAGCCACTCTGGAGGTTCCTCAAGAAACTGAAAATAGAAATACCTTATAATAAGCAATTGCACTATTAGGTATTTACTCAAAGGATAAAAAAAATACAGAATAGAAAGTGTATATGCACCCCCAATGTTTATAGCAGCATTATCAACAATAGTAAAACGTGGAGAGAGCCCAAATGTCCATTGACTGATGACTGATGAATGAATAAAGAGGATGTGTATACATACACAATGGAATATTACTCAGCCAATCAAAAGAACAAAATCTTGTCATTTGCAACTATGTGGATGGAGCTAGAATGTATTATGCTAAATGAAATAAGTCAGTCAGATAAAGACAAATACCATATGATTTCACTAGTATGTGGAATTCATAGAGAACAAACTGAGGGTTGATGGAGGGAAGTGTGAGGGGAGGGGAGATGGGCTAGATGAGCGATGTGTATTAAGGGCAGTTGTGATGAGCATGGCTGTTGTATATAAGTGATGAATCACTGAATTCTAGTCCTGAAACCAATGCTGTGCAGTATGTTAACAAACTAAAATTTAAATTAAAAACAATAAAGAAAAAAATCTCGAAAAAAGTAGGGTGAATAATATTTAATATAAAATTAATAACATATTAATTTTCTTACTCTTTTATAACTTTATTTTCAAAGAATTACATTACTGTGCAGTATGCCTCTCTAACTGGAGAAACTATGTATTAGCTTATCATCACAGGTAAGTGGTTTTTAAAAAGTGTAGTAATGTTTCCAATACTGTATTATGTATATGACTATAATAGTGTATGTCATAATGATTCATTCATTATGTACATTCATTCATTCATTAATGTACAGGTTAGACTACCATGAAGAAATTGTATCAATTACACTGGTAGGTTAACATAAAGCAATCATATTGCTTCTTCATTATCAATGCATGAGTCATTTACCTGTAAATGAATTTGAATTTCTTTCTCCCACATTGTCTTTTCAATTTTTATATGAGTTAGTAAATGCATATAACATCTACAGTGTTTTGTGTTATATAAGACAATATTGATATAGGTACTGACAGGCAGGTGATTTGTTTTATAAACAGGTGATGTAAACTTACAGTATCTGTAAATACAGAATAGTAAATGTAAATGTGTTTTCTCTTCCTAATGGCTTTCTTAATAACATTTATTTTCTCCAGTGTACTTTATTGTAGGAATTCAGTATATATTACATATTATATACAAAATGTGTTAACTGACTGATTATGTTATCAACAAAGGTTCTGGTCAACAGTAGACTCTAAGTAATTAAGTTTTTAAAGAGTCAAGTTGTACATGGATTTTTGACCATGCAAGGGGCTGGCACCCAAAACCCCTATGTTGTTCAAGGGTCAACTATATGTATATACAACAAAACTGTAGCAAAAATTAACTGCCATTCATTCTTCCCAGCAGCAATAAAAAACCAAAATGCATTTAACTACTTTTGAATTTAAGAGGACAATTGTTCGTATTTAAAAATAATAAGATATTTGGTGTATGCCTTTCACATTTGTCTAAGAATTGAGATTCCCATAATGACAATGTAAATTATTATTGAGTAATAGCATAACTATAGGGTGATATATCATTATTAACTCTTTTCAAGAAAGAATTGACATGTACTCATCCATTCCTTTCTTCATAAATTAAACATATAGCCATCTTGAAGGATGGAGAAGAAGGTGTTTAGGTTAATTGAAATTTCAAATCCACCAAGGCTAACCCTCTTTGTATAGATATGATTGTGAAATTGGTTTTTGCAGAGTTGAAAAGTGTTTAAACAATTTTGTGGTACTTAAAACTGAATATTTGTTGGCCAAGGCTTATCACAGAAACTAGACTTGGTCTAAGTTTGATTATGGAAAATAATTTTAGTACACTTTTATATAACCAGGTTTGTGGAGGGATGTTATTAGATTAAATGCTATATTTTCCCCTCAGTTTTCATAATATCATTCTAGCAGAAAAACACATAAACATGTCCCCCAAATCTGGTTCTAGCCATTATGAATACTGATCCACTTTGAAAGTATTCCAGCTTATTCTTCCAGATACTTACCTACTACCACTGAAACTCTTTCCTGTGTTTTACACATAAAAGGTTTTACATATATATGACAACCACAAATGGCATTCATGCGTCACTTATAACACTGTAAAATTATATGTGTGAAATTTTCAGTGAGAGAGATTTTACTGTGGTATAAATATTAACTAGATTCTTCCCCTTTTGTTAGCATTCATAGGCATCTTTTAGGAATTTGATAACACACTAGGAACTAATGGACTGCATAGTTTGTCCCTGGAAGTTGCTGGCAATATTTTTAATGATCAATAATATTGGATTCATATATTACTTTAAGTCATAATTTATATTTGTATAAAAATACACTTTCATTCTTAAATTTTTGTAGAGAAACATAAAATACCTATATAATACCTTTTGTAGAGAAACATAAAATACCTATATAATAGTTGAGGAGGCAAAAAGCAAAAAAATATTATATAGAGTTCAAAAATTAAAATAGGCAGAAAATAATGTGTGAAAAACAGTCATATACTTTCCTTCCAAAAGCAAAAAATTACAAGGACATTTTTTAAAAGTCCATTTATCACCAATCTCTGCCTATAACTCTTGAAAATGTAACGGAAAAGAAATGCCTGCATATCTGGATATTTTTTTTTTTTTACCACAGAACTATAATATGATCAGAACACTCTTAAATAAAAACTATCATTATGATGTGACAAACGAGGCAATGCACAAGAGCCAAACGAGGTTACCTAAAAAAAAAAAAAAATCACTCCTTAACATACAAATATAAACACCATACAAATATGCTAGTTAACATATAACCCTGGAAGTACGTATGCTATCAAAATTAGGTCTCAATAAATGACCTGATCTGGAGCATGTCATCAACTATCCAGAGTGAGACAGATATGCATTAGAAATAGTGTATCCGTATATCCAAGCTTGCCTGATAGGGAGTTTGCCTGGCAATTTTTCACTTACAATGTATCCAGATTTGGAGGAGAAATTATATGTCACCCTAGGCCAAAACCCGGATTGAATCCCGAGAAACAAAGAAAGGAGGTGTTACTGCTTGCATGAAAACATAAATCCAGGCTTGTATGTTTCAGGAATGTTGATACGTACGTGTTGTTTCTCTCACTGACTACTTGATTCATATTACCTTATCTATCTATCTATCTGTCTATCTACTATCATCATCATCATCATCTATCTATTTGTCATCTATCATATCCCTCTATCTTTTGATTTTCTGTTACAACGGATCCTCAGACTGAATGGTGAAGGATTTCAGGCTCTTGGCTGCTCTGGTTTCTGTCGTTTGAGGTAGGATAGTAACATCTGCAACAGTGCTTCTGGTTTGTGAAAACTGCTAAGGAATAATGGGACCGAGACCATCCCAAGTTTGAGGTGGACAAGACATGGTCAATATTTTTTAAATGTTGATTGGCAATAAGTCCTCATAGAATATGTTGGTTTTATTATTATTGTTATTACTATATACAGATTTTCAGGCCCACTTTTAAGAGTGACACATTAGAAAATACCATTTTGTTTCTAGCATAATAATATTTCAAATGGTTAAAATTCAAGGAGACTGCAAAATGTTATTCTTACAGGTACACTTCTCATCATTTGTGAACTTAGTCTGTCACGCTCACTGCATTTAGTCTACCGCTGTTCCCTACCCTTGAAAAGATAGATTTAAATAAACAAAAATATATATGGAACTCCTGCAACATGCAAAGGTGAGGCAGATATAAAAACTATAAGATAGATGTTCTTCCCTGAAAAAAGATTACAATACTAAAGGAACATGGCCACAGATCAGTTAATTAATTAGTTAATTAAATATGAGATCCCTTTAGACCCACTTGTCTCTCTCTAGAGCTGAGAACACAGATCAAGTCAGCCGTGTCACATTCAGTGTGTAACGAATCCTGAGAAGAGACTCTCAGTAAGCCCACCAGGATTCAGGAATTTATGCTTCAGGCAAAGTTTCTTTTTCTTTCCATTTTGTAAAAAAATTGACTCATTAAAAACATTTATTCAAGCTATGTATGCACATAATTTGGACTCAAAATTTCTATAAATATTTTTTTCTTATAAGCCAAAAATGGAATTAGATTATTGTAGAAGCTAAAAATACCCACAGCACATAATACCAACATAATTATGTTTGCTGTCTACTATGTGGGCAGGCAAAGTCCTAGGTGCTGGGATAGTAAATAGTAAATGAAGAATAAATAGAAATAAATGAGCCAAGTGATTACATAATATGTTTATTTTTAATTTTTTAAATTTTTTTAATGTTTATTTATTTTGGAGAGAGACAGAGACAGAATGCGAGTGGGTTAGCGACAGAGAGAGGGAGACACAGAATCTGAAGCAGGCTCCAGGCTCTGAGCTGTCAGCACAGACCCTGATGCGGGGCTTGAACTCACAAGCTGTGAGATCATGACCTGAGCCGAAGTCGGACGCTCAACTGACTGAGCCACTCAGGTGCCCCTACATGATATGTTTAAATGACAAGACAAACTCATAGAAAACAAAATTAAAACCATGGTAGATATTACTAGTTTATTATTTATATTACTAAAACACAAAATGATAAAAAAGTTAATTAAAAAAATAATATCATACTATTCATAAATTCAATGAAAATAAAGATAATAAAAGTTAAAATAGAAATATTTAGCAAAAGGAATAAAGAAATGACAAATATAGGTACCGGTGCAAAGTTCAGGATGAACTTATTTGAAGAAAAGATATTATATAGATCTACAGCTTTATGAGGATAGGGGATCTCTGACCTGGATGCCTTCTGAGGCTGAAATTTACTGCACAGGGCTTATGGGGGCTGAAATCCAAGTTTAGTTGTCCTCAAGCCAAGAGCAAAAGTTAGGGAACAGAATGTAATCATAAGCATCAATCATCAGTTTGCCCTAGCTGATTAAATCTAGCAAACAAATATATTTACATCTAATTGTGGAAGTTGCCAGGGATGGATATAATGCCAAAACAAGAAACAACAAAAATGTTTCCATCTTTGCAGTTAGGTAACTTCCTTGAACCTATTTTTAATACAATTTTACTTGTTACAGGAGTACATTAATTTAATCAAATACTATATACATAGGTGATGCAATGTGCTTTTTTGCCCTATTCTGGAAAGTCTCAATAAAAGGGAATTGCAAAGACAATTGTGTCATATTAAAAATAAACTATAAAAGTTTATGGAGTTGGATTCTAGAAGAATTTTGCACTCAGACTACGTTTTAAGGATCCTTAAAATGTTACCTAATTTGCAGAAACCTATCCAGGAAATCATAAGGTATTGTGTGGTGGAGACAAGGACAAAGCTGAATTCTAACTAACCAAGTCAAGGGCAGGCTGTGGCTGGGGAGTAAACATTGATACATGGACAGTTCTAAGTTAGAATGAGATATTTAAGTCATTTTTGTATCTATTTGTTTTGTGATTTTCTGTCCAATTTCTTCAAATCACTGGCCAACTCCTTCATCACCCAGTTGTGGTTTTAGGAAGACTCCTGCTGAATGTTACTTTTGCTTTTACGTCCTCTGTGTCCTGATCTGTCACCCTCATGGCTTCCTCTTTTATGGGTTGCTAGCAACCCTGTAATTTACTTCATGTCTTGAAATGCTTTTGTGACGATTTTGCTGTCCTTACTAAATGTACTTATAGGCTCACTTGTCTACTCTGCTGTGTTTGAACAGCAGCTGTGGTATACTGAAAAAATCACTGACCAATACAATATTGAAAAAGAACAAAGTTGGAGGACTGACACTACCTAACATCAAGACTTACTATAAGATGATAGTAATCAAGACAGTGTGGTATTCTTTCATTAATACCAAGAGAGAATCCCAAGCAGGCTTCACACTGTCAGTACGGAGACCAATGTGGGGCTCGGTCTCACGAACTGTGAAATCGCAATCTGAGCCAAAATCAAGAGTTGGAGGCTCAGCCAAATGAGTCATCCAGGTGCCCCAAAAGATTGTCTTTTTAAACAAATAGTGCTGAAATAACTGGATATTCACATACACATAAATGAATCTATACATTAAACTTACACCTTTACAAAAATTAACTCAAAAATTAACTAAATGTAAAATACCAGGGGCTGGGGGGAAGGAAGGAAGAATAGGTAGAGCATAGAGACTTTTTAGGGCAATAAACTACTCTATACAATACTTTAATGGTGGATATATGTCATTATACATTTTTCATAAGAATGTACAACACGAAGAGTTAACCCTAATGTAACTATGAATTCTGGGTGATAATTATGTGTGAATGTAGGTTCATCAATTGTAACACTTTTGGACACAATTAGATTTTGAGTGATAATGATCTATCAGTGTAGGCTTACCCATTGTAATAAATGTACCACTCTGGTACAGGGTATTGATAATGGGGGAGCCTGTGCATGTGTGGGTTAGGAAGTATATGGGAACCCTCTGTACTTTCACAACCAATTTGCTGTGAACTTAAAACTACTCTAAAAATAGTCTGTTACAAGGAAAGAGGGGAGCACTGAATGCCTACCACCTGCCTCCTAGGGGGAGGCAGAGAATGTGTGCTATTAGCATCAAGTTCCAAAGGGAGAGCAAGCACTGTCATCTGGGTTAAGTTCTTGTTTATTCACATTAAGAAGCAGGAATTAAGCAGCTACTGTGTAAGATACACAGGCTGGCTGGTTAGAGACTTGGAGATGTAGACAGCAATGAGATCTAAATACTTATTCACTACATGGAATGGGGAGTTTCCAGACGCACTACCCCAGAATATGGCAGTTTAGCATGTTCAGATATTTAACATGTTACTTTATACAAGGCTGAAGGAATTTGGGAATGGCTGTGGCAGGAAGTACTTTCTGATTTTCCCTCTAAGCAGGTCACACAACCTTAAAGTGAGAGGTACCCTCTCTACAAGAGGAAAGCAACATCCTTATCTCTGAAGACAAGGAACACATAGAGAAATCTGAACAAACAGTCCTGTTAAGAAATTTCCCTTAGTTTGGGTACCTGGGTGGCTCAGTTGGTTAAACATCTAACTTCGGCTCAGGTCTTGATCTCACGGTTCGTGAGTTTGAGCCCCGCATCAAGTTCTGTGCTGTCAGTGTGGAGCCTGCTTGGATCCTCTGTCCCCCTCTCTCTCTGCCCACCCCCCCCTCTCAAAAATAAATAAACATAAAAAAAAGAAATTTCCCTCAGTTTAGTATATTTACCTCATATCTTTTGTCCTAACATATCTTTCCATTCTTCATCAAACCTAGTACAAAAACACTCAGGTTTAACCATTTCTCCGGATCTTCATTTCCTTCTGAAGATTCTCATGTCACATAAAGCTTATATTAAATAAATTCACATGCTTTCCCTTTGTTTTCCTGTCTTTTGTTACAGTGGTTGCAATTGAGAATTTCAAAGAGTAAAGGAAAAATACATTCCCCCCCCCCCCCCCCCCCCCCCCGCCATGGGGGAAATCAACAAGTAATATATAGTCTCTATGGAGTGTCGAGTGTGAGGGAAAAGGAAGTAATTAACTCAGCTCTGGGGGCACAAGGAAACTTCCTGAAAGATGACATACACCCCAGTCTTAAAGGGTGAATCGGATTTCACCTGGTGGAAATTAATGGCAGAAGAAATGGCACACAAAACAATTTCCAGGGAAAGTTCTTGCTGCATGCTTAGACGGTCAAGTGGACCGGTGGAAGGATTTACACAGTTGTGTGAACACTATTCGCTAGCCTTAATATTTACTTTTTACTTAAGATTTCCCTTGAAGAAATCCTGTCTTTTGAATTGGAAAAGCCAGCTTTTGGGTGGATTGCCACTAGAAGACTGTCACACTTAAGAAGGAATTCAAGTTCTTTCTCAATGGTGGTTCGCATTCTACATGCTCCCTAATTTTAGCAAAGGGGCTCTGCTTGAAAGATCGCCAGATCTGACCAGAATTTTGCCTCAACCTCTTTGCCTTTAACTGTTTCCAGTGTTATATGTTTAACGTAAACATTTTTATGTGGTTTTATCCGGTATCCAATTATACTGAACATTAGTACATGAGAAAAAATAAGTAAAAATTAAACATTTGATGAGAAAATTTTTAGAAATTTAAAGTTTTAATAATCTCATCTTGTATTTCCAAAGAATGAAGATTAAGTCACCAACATCTCCCAAAATATTTATTCTAGTGAGTAAACTCATATACTTGATGTGATGGCAGATAAGATCTCCTCATCTTACTCGAAAATAAGGGAGGGTGAGACTCTGAAAAGTCAATCAGTTTATATTAACGTCTACCTTTGTTTATATATGAATATTATGAAACAGAATAAGCAAAAAGCTGAGCTGTCTTTGTGGACTGCAACACTCATTCCTATAATCTTGATGAAAAAAATCTTTTTCTAAGGGACCTATCACAGTAGATCTTATTACTGGAGAGGAGGGCACCTTCTGAGTGGCTTTGCTAACTTAAAGGACAGTGTTGTCTAATTTAAGTTTTTTCCACAAACCACCTAATTCTACAGGTTCTCTAGATTCTTTGATACATTTTACATTGTATGTCATGAATAGGTAACAAATTAGAAGTTTAATCACAGACATAAGTCATCGATAACTAATTTAAAAAAAAAGGAAGTGTGACTTTCTTAGAAATACCATCCAATGTTTTTTCAACAACAGTTGCTGGGTGCCTTTATGGCTCTCCTACAATCATCCTGCTGTCTCCCTGTGGGCTCAGGCAGCAGGTACCTTGTAACATCCCCTTTGATTGACCTGGAGATGGTATGAAGCTTCTCTCTGTTCCTTTCCCGGGGCTCATTACTTTTGCTTCCTCCATTGCTGTTGAACAGAAAAAAGTTAAACACAAAACTCTGCCTAACTAATGGAAGCAATAATCACAATTGTTTTACCAGAATTTTGCCTATCAAGCTCTGTAGATTTCAGACATAGCCAAAAATCTTTTTCCCAAATCTTAGTGTTCTGTAGCAGGCTTTCCCCAGCTCCTGGGTTATATAGCAAAGGAAGAAACAGAAGTACATTATAATCAAAAGTTTGAAAATTACTCATTTAGCATAGTTACAGAATAAATGTGTCCTGTTGAACCAAGTTAAAACATAATTGAAACATCTGTAGTCCTTATGACAAAAGTATCCAAATTAATATGGGTATGGAGGGAGGCAGGTTATATATTAAAAAATATGTTAAAAATAACTTTTTAGATATCATTATGATATTCCAGATTTGGATGCTATAAACTATATCTTATCTTTTAGATATAATTAAAAGATATTGAGTGGAGAGTTCAAAATATTTCTTTTAAATTTTGAGATGTTACAAGTTTTAGCTTTTTATAAGCTCTAATGTTATTGAAAGTTAGCGTTGGATTGGATACTGTATTTGGAAAACATTTGTGAAGAAGTCTAAGGTATAGAATTGTCCAACCACAATGTTGTACACGAAACTAATATAACATTGTATGCCAATCATACTTCAATAAAAAAAGAAAGAAAGAAGGAAGGAAGGAAGGAAGGAAGGAAAACATGGGTGCAGAAAAGGGAGAGGCAAGTTTTTGGAAAATGTGGCTACTTAGATTTATAAACTAGATGACTAGCAACATCTAGTGGTCATTCTTATAATCAACTCCTCTATTTCTATTGCTTAGAATTCAGTCACATGACAAAAGTTTTGTCAGGCATTTTGAACCAAGCACAAATAAAATAAAAGGGTAAAATCGCTCTTTATAAGCTCTATAAATTGTCCTTCATCTCATCCTTCTGTCCAGCTGTTGATTACATGATTTCTCTGGTACATACGTTCTCAAGTGTGAACATGTCTGCCTCTGCCCCTTGCCAGATTTCCCATTTTTGTATTGAAAGCTTTCCAGGTTCAATAAAATAGTACATTTTGTCTGAAAAAAATTAATGTTATTTGATTTTTAAAATTTTATATTTACAGATAAAATTTTATATTTTAAAATAAAATAAATATAGGAAACAACATAAACTGCAATCTAAGCATTAATATATATATAATATTTACCTGTTATAAGAAGGGTGATGACTTTGCTCAACACAGGACCCTGGACTTAATTTTGCCAACTTTAGCCCTAAAAGTTAAACTAATATTTTAAGATATCTGTAACAGATAACTCTCCATTGTTTTAATTGATAAAACTGGCATGGATTTTGAACCCTTGTTTATTTTACTCAACTGTTTGAAATTATTCAATGAGAACAGCAGGTTTCAATCCTTGAATACATGTAATCTGGCAGTGAGGGCTCATACACATGCAATTACATAATAATAGCTAATAATTACTTGGCCATGAAAGAGAGTTTGCCTGGAGTTTTTATATTTTTCATGGCCAATCTACACATAAAAAAATCAAAAATTGAATACCGATTAAAAATTGGCAGGAAATGGACAATTCCTATTAACATAATTCAAATGCTCTAAAAGATTATTTATTTCAAATATTGCTAATATAACATATAGTATTGATACTGAAAACATAAGCAGGATTCCAATCTAAAAGCAGAGGGGAAAGGAAGGAAAGAGACCAACATTAACCATGTACATTTCAAGTGCGAGACACTGGGTAGTGCCTCATGGGCATCTACTATCTCTCTTCATCTTCATGGCAATTCCAGGAGCAGCTGTCAATAGCTGTGTCCCCCACCCCATTTTATAGGTAAAGAAATGGACTCCCACTCCTGTGATCACACAACTAGTAAGTGACAAAGGTGGCTCTGAGTTCAGCTCAATCTAACTCCAAAGTCAATGCTATTGTACATCATGCTGCTATAAACATCAAGGTGTGTGGAACACTTTGAATGAGAATTTTTCTATTCTGTGGATAAACACCTACGAGTACAATTGCTGAATCACAGGGTAGTTAATTAAAACTTTTTTAAAAAATCAGCTTGTTCTACTACAGATTGGTTATTAAAAATTTCCCATTAGAATTGTAGAGTTCCCTGTTATCATTTCTGTCAAATTTTTGCTTTATCTATTTTAAATCTAAGATCTAAAAAACTTACAATTGTTAATTTTTTAGTCAATGTGTTAAATATTCTAATATTTTTTTATTTTAGTCTAATATTTTTATTATAATGTGTAGCCATTTATTCTTTGGCCCTTCCTTATTGGCCTTAAATCTATTTTATCTACTTCCAATAAAGCTATACTAGCTTTCAAAAAAACCCCAAAATGCATGCTGTCAGTGCTTATCAAATTTCCATATACGTACACCAAGCTTGTACTCTAGGAAAAAGGCTCTAAATTTAATATCAACAATTTTTTAGTTCTCTCATTGTTTCACAAGCTTTGGAAAAGTGGCTCCAGGGTCACATGTGGTCTTGAAGATGCCCCACTGGTCAAGTTTGACTTCTATTCAGGTGACTAGAGAAAGCTTAAGACAAGATCTAAGTTAAAGGCAACATAGTAAATTGGATTTACACATCAGAGATTCATCTACTTAAAAAACATGTATCATGTATCTACAATGGGTCACTGCAGGTAAAAACAAGCCCTGAATATCAGGAACCCAATGAAAATATTCACAAGTATTCACAACACTGAAGACACCTTTGTCCCATATGGACGATATATAGTGTGGTGAGAAGATGTGGGAACAATGGTATCTGCCTCAATGAGTCCTGTAGAAATTACACAGGAGATGTTTGAATTCTGCCATTCACTAGCCTGGTTGAGGCGGGGTGAAAGCAGAGTGCATGTAAAGGCAAGAAAGGGATGCAGAGAAGTAAATGGACTCGAAATTTATTTAGAAAGTAATAATACATCTTGGGTAATGACTCTTCATGGCCTCAGAGTAATGGGAAATAGGCATCCTCACGAGGATGCAGGAGAGTTTGGTGCAATGAGAAGAAGCTGTTGACTCTTGCACATTAACTGGTTTAACCTGACATGTTCCCTCTCCCTGGTATCATTCCCAAAGTTACGAATCATTCATTTCCTACTTTGGTAACACTTACTATTTAATATAGTTGTACCACTGTCCCATAGTTATTTTTAAAACTGTAATGTATTTATTGCCAAAGTTAAACTATACACCGCCATAATTTAGGCCCTCAGTCCTTGCTTTACATGGTGCCAAGGAACCAGAAAAATGACTGTGCAAGCTGACATTGGACACAGTCGATGAGAACCTTTAAAATTGTTCCATGAGCTTTACACTCTGCCTAAACATGGAAAAAACTTTACTGCCTGTTATAAATGTATAAGGAAATGACAAAGAAGAGTAAAACGAATATCGGTTTAGCATACTGTAAGTGAAAGCATTGGGAACATTGAGAATTCAGGTGTCATATTTCTTTGTAAAAGGCGCATCAACAATAGTGAGGCCAGACCTTGCCTCCTTCGCATGGTGAATCCTACAATACAGAGCGAGCATACCTCGAAAGGCTTCCAACATTGCATCCTTTCAGTGTTGTGAAATATCTCAGAGAGTTCTTTTAATGTGAGAATCTGCAGTCAGTGCCTCCTCTGAGGGCTCTTCGTTCACCTTTTTGCGGTGAGGTTGGCTTTTACCAGGTTACCGCGGCTGTGGAGCTAGGGTCTCCAATGGCAGCCACGTCAACACTCTCGTGGCAGCCAGCAATTCTTCCCAATTGCATTCATGTTTCACTCAAATTTCACCGCCGGTCCTGCCATCTTCCATTTCGTTGCTTCATTTTCATTTCTGTTAGCCTCTTTGATATACCCATTTTGAGTTCTCTAATTTCGTGAAGTGTCGGGTGAGTTTATCACTGGGAGACAAGGAAGCAACTCAACTACATGCTTTGCTGTCCTGTGTGAACACAAGCAATAACAGGCAGTGAAGGAGCAGTCGCCCTCATACCTCCAAAGAAGTGATGTGATTAATCACTGATCAATATGTACACGTGTTCCTTGCACAGAGATTCGTGGAATGAGGAGCTAGCACCCCTGTTCGCACTTTGTGTCCTTAGCTCATTTACGGCGATACTAAAATTTGATGTGTTGTTAGGGGACTGTTATTCTTTGGTGTGGTTTAATTAAACCATGGTAACTGAAAATTGTGCAGAGTGGAACCATGCAACACACACACACACACACACACACGCACACACACGCAGGATTTAACACACGGAGGTGTGGAACAATTGGAAATCTCATCATACACAGCTGATTGAAATGAACGTAGGATAATTTTGGAAAACATTTTGGGAGTTCCTTAAAAAGTTAAGCATATACCTACTGTATGACCCAGACCTTTCATTCCTAGATATTTACCCATGAGAAATAGAAGCAGGTATCTGTAGAAGAACTTGTACACAACTGTTCCTAGCTTTATTTGTAGTAGCCCAAAGCTGGAAACAATCTAAATGTCCATCAACAGGTGAATGAATAAACAACTTGTATATCCACACAGAGGAACATTACCCAGCGAAAGAAAGAATAAGCAATTTATATATGCAATATAGCATGTATGACTCTCAAAATAATTACACTAAAGAAAAAGTAAAAGAAAGTAGTATATACTCCATTACTCTGCTTATAAAAAGCCTGGAAAATGCAAGCTAATTTATAGTGATAGAAAGAAGACAGAAATTTTGTTGCATGGGGATAGAAAGAAGGGACAGAGAAAAAGAGAAAGAGCTAATAAAAAGGTGCAAGAGGAAATTTTTTTTGGCATTATGGATATATTCATTATGTTGATTGAGGTGGTGGTTTTAGGGTTTAAATATATGTAAAAATTAATCAAATTTTCCATTGTGAGTATGTGCAGTTTATTGTATGTCAGTTATATCTCAACGAAGCTGTTGCAAATGTAAGTAAATATAAAAATATATTCTATTTTTCTTTGTCCTTCTTTATACTGTCATTAACTTTGTATATACTTCAAAATTGTATTGTGTTTTGCTGGTTCAATGGTGGATATAAATTACTTAAAATAAATTTGGTTTAATATTTTTTTCAAAAATTTGTTCTGATCTTTGGCATTATAAGACAGGAATTGATTCATTACTGACACAATATGTATTAAGTTCCATGCCATTCTTATTGTCCAGATAATTTATAAAAATAGGTAATGAAATCTAAAAGATATTTAGACTCTTTACCTATGTGGTTAATAGATCAGTATAATTTCATCATTAAAAGTAGTTAATGAAATCTAAAAGACTGTTTTATCTTAATTGGCTAAATAGATCAGTGTAATTTTATCATTAAAGGTAATTAACATAACTGCCAGCTGTTAGAATAGGATGCTAATGGGTCACAAAAACACTTAAAAATTGGGCTTCCTTAAGAAAAAAAAAAAAAAAAAAAAAAAAAAAAAGGGTGGAGAGTGGGAGAGAGCCAAAGCATAAGAGACTGTTAAAAACTGAGAACAAACTGAGGGTTGATGGGGGGTGGGAGGGAGGGCAGGGTGGGTGATGGGTATTGAGGAGGGCACCTTTTGGGATGAGCACTGGGTGTTGTATGGAAACCAATTTGACAGTAAATTTCATATATTAAAAAAAAAAAAAATTGGGCTTCCTTTTTCTCAATAAGTAAATTTTTTCAAAAATTTAGAAAAAGCAAATTAGGATGATTTAAAATATTCATTACAATTATGGGCATAAAACTCAAATTGAAAAAGTTTTACTAAAATTCCCATTTATGGGGGTGCTTGGGTGGCTCAGTCGGTTAAGCATCTGACTTTGGCTCAGGTCATGATCTGATGGTTCATGAGTTTGAGCCCCACGTCAGGCTCTGTGCTAACAGCTGGGAGCCTGGAGCCTGCTTCGGATTCTGTCTCCCTCTCCCTCTCTGCTCCTTTCCTGTTCACACTCCGCACCTTTCTCTCTGTCTCAAAAATAAATAAACATTTTTAAAAATTTAAAAATAAATAAATAAATAAATAAATTCTCATTTATGGTTGGTTTAAGTGTACTTTGTAGAAATAAGATAAACGGTATCCTAAAATGAATTTATTGAGCAAGAAATTTGAAACAATATTTTTAAATGAATATAAGTAAGTTTTATATTTGCAGAAATCAAGGGAAAACATAGGACTTCTCCTTCCTTCATAACTTATAGTTAAACTTATGTTTTGACATAATTGAGTCAAACTATCTATGAATCAGAACAGGAGCATGTAGGAGGGAAGAGGTCAAATCTAATCATTCATGCTTTCTTGTTGCTGTTGCCTTGTTGTAATTTTGTGTTTGCGGCCCTGATTACTGTTAATGGTAAGGTATTCTTGCAAATAAAATTAAAATTAACAAGTTTACATACATAGTTTACTTTATATAAACTGATGAATAGTGTTCCCCAAATATCAAATTTCAGAAGCAAAAAAGCTTTTAGTTGTCAATTTTGGCACATGATTCTGTGGAGTACTGTTAACCATACTCATAGGTTGGAATTGTTACAGTATCCTAGTAATGTTGCCTGGCATTTCCAGTGATTAAATCTTTGCTCTAGGCTGTAGCCTTTTGTAACTACTTTAACAGAAGAAATGCAGAAAGAAGATAGGAATGTTGTTGTTGAATACCCTGGTGGAATGAGAAACTGATCTAAAATCTAATACAGCCTAAGCAATACCAATTTCAATGGAAAAACCAACATCAAGCAGACAAAAGATATTCATTGTTAAAATGAAAATGAGTCCATAGGAAACAACACATGCTCTAGCAACTAATCTTAGTAATTCAACCGACATCAATGCAACATTTTCTATGTGTGGAATTGTTTGTCTCAGAACAATGATCAAGATTATGGATGAGGACAATTACTGCCTTATGTGTTGTAAGATTTGATTTTAAGAAAATAAGTGTTAAATAATAAATAATTGTATTATCATTTAATTTTTAATGATTTTTATTTAACATTTATTTTGTTAATGTTCCAGTCTTTAACTTTTTTCTAATAATCAAATATCTATTTCAGGTAGACATCATTTTTACATTTTATCACAATATATTATCTCTTAAGAATAATAAATCATGCATTTATTGCCACAGCTTTATTTTTTAACCGAAAACCTCTGAGACTAAAACTCTCTCTCACACAAAATGATTCACTATTTACTACTAGGGGCATTCATTATTATTTTAAAGTATAAAAATAAATTACCATTTTCAAATCTAGGAAAAACATGATTTACAGAATTCCCCAGATTCCCCACAAATGCCAATTTCTTATGCCTCAACTCCCAGTATTAGTATCTACAGGGAATTTGAGAGCATCTGGTTAGCAGTTTTATTTATTCTCCACTTTAACAGTCCCAGATATATAGATTTATGTGAAATCACCTTCATCTCTAGTTTCCATGGCTGGGGGGGTATTAGTGCTGGGTCTAGACTGGACCTACTTATCAAATTTCCCTTCCCCATGACTTTGTTGTAAGAATAAAATGTAGTAGTATTTTGAGTATATCTTTCTGTACACATACGAAAATGAAATAATTCAGTTACTCAAACACAAACCACAAGGACAAAAATTACCAAAAGTAATATAAAACAAAATATATGGTCTAATTCTCCCTCTTATAAGGGAAATATATTTGTGACAGACTCTGATAAAGTGAATTAATATTTTACACTTTTAGAATCTAAATCAGAAAAAAAACATATGGATACCTTTTACTTTTTCATACTTTAAATTTATAAACCAGTAATCCAAATGAAATTATTATCAGGCAATTATTCCCATGTAATGAGATGAGAAATCATTTGGCCATTCTCTTCCAATAGCACACTATTAGTCTAATCGAGGATATGCCCACTTGAAATTTTTTTGCTACTATTTCACTACTAACCTCTAACTCAGAAATAAGAATTCTTCACGTACCTTAACATGCATTGTAAGTATTCAACCCAAACCTGAGGTTTCCTCAGAATGCACAAAAGGAAATGAAATTAAATCAATTAAATATCCGGGTTATGTCTAAAACCATATAAATATCATGTGCAGTAAATGCTTTGATAACACTGACTAAAGAGTTCAGCTTTTACTTTTGAATACTGCATAAGATAAGAATTTGACAATGTGGAAGGCATTTATTTTTAACAAAAAGATTTGGAGGCATTTGAAGAAACATGCTGAAGAAAATGTGTTTCTTATCTTTTATTAGTATGTGGGATAAATATACGAAAATATTTTTGAGACTATCCCAAGGGAAAAACGCATTCCAGCAAGATAAAACTATATGCCTCCTAACAGAGTAGTTGAGCAAGAGCAAAGCAAAAGTATGCGCTTACTAACATTACATACGATAGTGCGCTCGCGGAGGGTTATAATGTATACTTTGACGAAGGTTTGCCAAATCTTTACTTCCTCTGTTGGCCAAATCAAATAGCAGTGTTTTCTTTGTATCATTTTTCTTATATTGATTAGAAAATATTTCACATACACAAAAACCTACATATAACATGATATAATATACATACCATATAAGTACATGTAAAGAGTAGAAAGCATCCACAGATCCACCAACAAGCATAAGAAGTAGAACGTTACCAATATACGTGAAGGCCCTTAGGTTCCCGTCCCAATCCCTCTTCAACTTTTACCCTGGGATTAAAATTATTCTGAAACTTGTTCTTATTCTCTTGTTTTATCATACCTATGCAGTGAAGTGCGCAACTGTTAAGTATAAAGTTCGCTGACTTTATATCTACATGCACCTCCATGTAACCAGATAACAGATTAAGATATGTAACATTTCTAGTACCCTAGAAAGCTCTATTGTACATCCTCCCAGTCAAACCCAAATGCAAACAGTAGACTTCCTTCTATTAATATAAGGCAGTATTGCCTATTCTTAAAATTAATATAAACGGAATCATGCAGCATATACTATTTTTGCTTCTGACTTCTATCATTCACGTTATGGTTTTGAAATATATTCAGGTTGTTGCATGTATCATTGCACTCATGTTGTTGCTGCCTCATTTTCCACAATTTGTCTATTCTACAGGTCATGGGCATGGAGTGTTTCCAATCTGGAGCTAGTATGAATAAGGCTGGTACAAACATCTTTGTACATGACTTATTGGTAGGCTAATGTATTGAGCTTTGGTGGTGATTTACACCTAAGAGTGGAAATTCTGGGTCATGGGTAGGTATATGCTTAGCTTTAGTAGGTACAGCAGTTGCCAAAGTAAATATATCAAACTCCCACAAGCAATATGTGTGAGTTCTGATTGCTCCACACTTTCTTCAAAACTTGTTCTTTTCATTTTTTAAAAAAAAATTTAGCCATCTGGTGGATTTGTAATGGTATATGTCATTGTGGCTTTAATTTGCATTTTCCTAAAGACTGCTGTGATTTTGAGCACATTTACATATTCTCATTATCCATTTGGATATCCTAGTATGTGAAATGCCTGCTTAAGTCCTTTATCTTCTCTGAAAACTGGGTTGTCTGCATTTTACTTAATGATTTTTAGGAGTTATTTATATATTCTGAATATACTTCTTATGTTGGATGTATATATGTGATATATCTCTCCCATTCTGTAAATTTTCTTTTAATATACCATTCCTTCCTGATTCTCAGATTTTATTCCTGGATATATTTTCTTTCTTAGACTACATCCTTCATATAGTCTGGTACTGAGAATTCAGGTTACTGCAAATCCTGTCTGTTTTTGGTTATGTGTAAGAGTCTTTATTCTTATTTTTTTAATTATTTAATTTGGTTTACAGTTCTTGAGAGTTTTTCCCCTTGCATCCTGGCTTCCAGCTTCTGTTTTGACGTTAGAAGTCTACTGTTTTCCAAATTATTACCATAGCCTGATCTTCGTATCCATCTTCTCAAATTATACTATAATATGATGTGTTGGGAAATTACTTTTTTATCTTTCTTGAGATATGCTATACTTTTGAAATCTGAGACTCAGTATCATTTATCAATTCCAGAGTTTTCACATATCATCTCTGAACATTGCCTCACTTCGGCCTGGCACCGTTCTCTCAATTTCAATGTGTGTCTTCTTAAACACATCTCAACATCTTTTAACATCTCTTTTATATTTTCTCTTGTTTTTATTTGATGCCTCATGAGTGATAACTTAAAGTTTACCGACTCATCGACTTTCTCTTCTGTTGTGCCCAACTTTAAAAAAATATATTGTATTTTTTGTTTCTAGTATTTTTATGTTTCCTTTGTACTCTTGCAAAGAGAAGACCACTAAAATGAGTTTCACTTTCAGGTTGTCAATCAAATGTACAAGACAAAACAGGCTCACCTTGCATCAAGTTTATTTAGCTTTAATAAAGGGGAGAGAACAGGAGCACTATGCAGAGCAAGACAACCTTGGGGGCTTCAGACACCCAGGTGCAGCATCTCATGTGCCCAAACATTGCACTGCTCTAAGAAGGGACAAGAAGATGTTAAGAGTGTCAGTCACAGAGGGATAGGGAAGCCACAGAGACTTAAGTCTCAGCTTAAGTATCTTTCTAGTCACCTAAAGGGGTATGTAGTGAGATCCCATTCTTTAGTGAGGCTTCAGTACTTTAATGACAGAATATGTAATAAACAATAGTTAACAGTCATGCACACAGTGCTTGATTTTATCCTTTCATAAAGTAGGTCAAATAATAAATAGAGTCTTCCAGGCCAAGTCTATCCCACAGTAAGTTTACTGGTTCCACAGACACAGTGGTCATTCCCTCAGTTCTCAAATTATAATCAAAACAGACATACAGACTGGCTCTTAGAACCCTAGCAGTGATCCCTTGGTCTGTGGAGAAAGTCCACAGACCTATTATAGCAGAAAAAGCTGAGTTGAGGGGCTCCTGGGTGGCTCAGTCGGTTAAGCGTCTGACTTCAGCTCAGGTCATGATCTCACTGCCTGTGAGTTCAAGTCCCATGTCAAGCTGTGTGCTGACAGCTCGGAGCCTGGAGCCCGCTTCGAATTCTGTGTCCCCCTCTTTCTCTGCCCCTCCCCCACTCACACTCTCTTTCTCTCTCTCTCTCAAAAATAAAAATTAAAAATTAGGGGCACTTGTACCCCAATGTTTATAGCAGCACTTTCAACAATAGCCAAATTATGGAAAAAGCCTAAATGTCCATCAACTGATGAATGGATAAATTGTGGTTTATATATACAATGGAATACTACTTGGCAATGAGAAGGAATGAAATATGGCTTTTTGTAGCAATGAGGATGGAACTGGAGAGTGTTATCGTAAGTGAAATAAATCATACAGAGAAAGACAGATACCATATGTTTTCACTCTTATGTGGATCCTGAGAAACTTAACCATGGGGGAGGGGAAGGAAAAAAAAAAAGAGCTAGAGAGGGAGAAAGCCAAACCATAAGAGACTCTTAAAAACTGAGAATAAACTGATGGCTGATGGGGGGTGGGAGGTGATGGGTATTGAGGAGGGCACCTGTTGGGATGAGCATTGGGTGTTGTATGGAAACCAATTTGACAATGAATTTCATATTTAAAAAAATTAAAAATTAAAAAAGCTGAGTTGAATCTCTTGAATCCCTTCTTCACTTTCTTATGACCAACATACTGAACATAAAATAAATCATATCATAACTGTATTGGCAGAAATCCGTGCCATCCTCAAAGATTTGAGGATATATAGTGTATTAGACAGAATCAATCCTTAGGGAGAAAATAAAATAAAATGTGGAAGGAGATAGGAAGAACCAGGTGGGGTTGAGGTGATAGTTTGAGACAGTGTGTTCAGGGCAGGCATTTGTACAGAACCTGAGGAATATCTGGGCAAACTACTTCCTGTGGAGCGAAAGCAAATGCAAAGGCCTTGAATCAAGACCGTCCGGCCATGTTTGATGGGCAGTGGGGAGGCCAGCATGGCTTGAGCTCAGTGAGTGAGAAGAGGCCAGAGAGGTGACAGCAGTAAATCATGTAGGATTTTGTAAATCATTGTAGGAATTTTGGCCTTTACTCTGAATGAGGTGGGAAGCAATGTGGCATGAAATAATAAATGTTTTAAAAAGCTTCATGCTAGCTACTTCATTAAGAATAGATTGAACGTTAGCAAGAATAGGAGAATGGTGACAGGGTTAGTGCAAGTAGAAGCAGTAGAAATGATAAAATTGTGGAAATGTTTCTGTGGCAACATCAGAAGAATACTTTCATTCTATTAGATTCAGTTTTTAGTGTTCCAGCTTATTGAGATATATTCCTACGTATTTTATATGTCCTCTTTCTTTTAGAAGTAACTTGTATCTTAAGCCTTTGGATAAACATCCAGAAGTCTCATTAATGTTGACTTTGATCTTAAAACAAACACTTTTTATATTAAAGTCCTGGTTTTAAGAGCCGAACACATCTCAAAAAAGAACATTTTCCTTCTTCCATTTCTCACGCCTTTCCATCTCCTTCCCAAAACTGTTTACCTGATTTAATTAGGAAGACGGTAACATTCATAATTGGAAATCTTGGCAGCTATCCATACAGCCTGACCATACTGTGAAATGTGGTCACTGGGACCATTGTTACAGGCTCCTGGTTGTGGCAGACAGGGGCAGGAGGACAGTATCTCTATTCTCCTGGCTTCTCTAACATAGGCGGCCTTCTTCTTACTAGTGAATAACTGGTTTCAGTTCTAGTTAAAAATTTTAATTTAGTTGTTATATAATTTAGTTATATAATTTAGTTGTTATATAATTTAGTTATTCCACAGTTAAACATGACAAAGGACACACACACATATACACACACAAATACAAATTAAAATTAGAAAATTTATTTCCAACCTTCCAAAATCTTCCATAGATGAACATGAAGTTGATTAACAATTTTTAATAGCAACAGAGCTGGAAGCATAGTACCTATAAGGATTTGTATTGTTAGAGATGTTTATATATGATTTCCACTAGAAAGACCTTGATAGTTTATAACCAAACTAAGACATGCATTGTCTTGATTTTCTAATCAAAGAATTGTACTGACTAAAAGTACTAATTTAATTGTTCTCATATAGCAGATAAAAACCACTAATTATTCATTACTATTTGAAAAATAGAAAATTGGTCTGTGAGTTTTATGAGTTTGCCAACATCGATGAAGTGAGAAGGGACTTTCTGTGGAATTTAATAATCAAAGGTGAGGACATAAAGCTTTTTGCAAAGTTCTTGTTCTTATGGGCATAAACCAGCAACATAAATAAAAGTGAAACCTTCTCAGAAAATTTCAGAAGTTGTAAATAACCAACTGTAGCATCCCATGAAGTCACTAAAACAGTCTTTAGGGTATTGGAAATCAGGATTCAGTTCCACTTAAAAAGAAAAAAAAAGGTAAGAAGAAGTAAGCTATACCAGTTTATCAATAAAGCATTGTGCAAAAGATCTCTTACTGTAGGTTTTTTTTTTTTTTTTTCTGTTGAAGAGATGTTTCATGATTTGTTGTCTTCAGAGACTCCTTGGTACTAAAGCAATGAATAATTGCTATACCCAATAGAAAACAATTATGATATAGGAGATTAACTAACAGTTTTTGTATAGAGTATGACCTATGAACAAAGTCCAAAGCTTGCCATTAAATTCCTGTGTAACTAACAAGATAACTTCTCTGTCTCTTCATTTTATTAGAGGCAAAATAATATGTCCCTGTATACTCAGTACATAATGATACATAAATGAAATGGCTTCACTATAATCCTAACAAGCATTCATCTAAAGGGTTATCTAGTATACAGTACATAAAATAATAAAGCATATTATCTGATCTTTGGTGATATCGTAGTCATGAACTCTGGTTGTTAGGAGGCAGGGGAGAAAGTTATAGAAAATTCCTGTGACTCATGATAGCTTTGGGGGCTAAGCCTTAAACATACTTATTTATAAACAAACTGAAAATGGGCAGTCAAATTCATTTTCACAGCTCCCAGGGAATCAGATAAGAAACTTGGGTATTTTAAATCACCCTCAGATATAATTATTTTTTAAGTTATTTTTAGCAGGAATGATGATAATTCTAGAAAAATTCTAGAAAGAAACCAAATTCTGAAACACTGAAAATATTTGGTGGGCTTTCAACCTATTTTCAACTGGTTCACCTAGAAACTGAAATATAAAATTCATTTTCAATTGATTCATGGTTGGCAGGGGAAATAGGAATCACAGAAAGTGTGTGCACATTAAATAAATATGTCCTAAATAACAATAAAACCATATATACAGATTTTGGCACAACAGAATAGATTATGTGAATTCCATATCATAGGTTTCTCTTTGAGTATTATCTGTTAAAACTTTTAAGGTTGTGTTTTTCCTTTGCCATGGCCAGTCAAGTTTCTTCTGAAGTCTGTTGGGGAATAGTTGTTTTCGGCTTGAAGGCTAAGCTTACTTTTCCATTGCAACATTTATGTTCACTGCCCAGGTGGCTTCAGTTGCATCTCATTACTTTTGATGTTTTTTACTTTTGGAGATTTCTATAAGTAAAGAAAAATAAGAAGGGTTCATCAGAAATGTGTATTGGAAATAGCCAGGAAAGAAACTACGTGCTTTCAAATACTGTTTATAGTATACTCACATGCATATATGTTTTGGGGAAAATAATTAGAAGCAAAACAAGAGGAGGCAAACAAACAAACAAACAAACAAAAAGCCAACCAAAAAACAAAATAAGACAAGGAAGAACTATAAGCTCTTCAGGAACAAGATACATATTTCTATGAGGTAGGAGACAATACCTTAAATTTGTAGTGTTTTTCAGTTTACAAAGTGCTTTTCTTTGCATTTTAGTTTAGAAAAACTCTATTATACAGGCTATGTAAGGTAAAAACAACAACAACAACAAACCACTGAATCCACAGTGAAGAGACTTGCCCAGCAATCACACAGCTAGTAAGAGACTGAAGCTTGATTGTGCTCTGAAAGTGTCTGATTGCAGACCCATCACCTCGGCTGTGACATGAGGCCTACAGAATGGAGCCCAAACCTAGTGGAGTTCCAAAGACTGCACAAGGGGAAAAGAGTACCTATAAATGTTAAACTGAAGAAAAAGTACCAGGTCCCAAGCGTAAGCAGAATGATCTACTGTTTCTGAGGAGCACATACAGATTTTCCATTAACGTAAAATAACACGGTATCAAGCCCTCAAGTAAAGCAAGCTATACCACAGTAGGGATTCTGTCTATGTTCAGGCAAGACACTTCATTCCTTTCCATTACGGCTTTGGGGAGCATGGGGGCTGGGAGGTTTAAAAAAATTCTACTAGCATCCACTATAATGGTCAAGAGGTACAGAAAACCTGTCATCTCCTTTGCTCTCCCATACCTCCATTGTACTAGTGATCTGTTGAGTGCTAGCCATGTGGCCCTGAAGAGGAACACTTCAAGGTTCTTGACTCTGAGCTCTCATTAGCCTATGACTTCTTCCCTTCCTTCCCTTCCTTCTCCTCCTTCCCTTTCTTCCTCTCTTTCCCCCTCCATTTCCTTCTTTTCTTCTCCCTCCCTGTCTTTTTCCTTTTGTTTTTTCCCTTCTTTCCATCTCTTCCTCTCTCCCTCCCCTTCTCTTTTCTCTCCCCTCTTTTCTCCTTCTCCTCCCTCTCCCTCCTCCTTCTCCTTCCTCTTCCCTCCCTCCCTTCCTTTTCTTCTTTCTTTCCTTCCTTCCTTCCTTCCTTCCTTCTACATATTAGCTGTATAACCTTAAGGAAGTTACCTAGCCTTTATGTGCTTCATTTCCTCATGTTTAAAAAGAAGAGGGGGTAAGGGATAATAATTCCTATTTTACAGGGTTATGACAAAGATTAAATTAGGTAATAGATGCAAAGAGTTTTACATTTAACACTAAAGAGGTTTACTGTCTCACCAACTGTTAGCTATTTTTATTACATGTGTGAAATATAAAGACAAAGTATAGTTTTGTGACATCTGAGGAGCTCACAGACTAACTGGGAAAGAAGAAAGGAGATGTCAAAGCAGAAAGAAGTGGAATTTCTCCACACATCATGCTAATTTCTCTGGAAGCCTCAATTTATGTTCCTGCGTCAACATCTCTCAGTGCTAACTGGGGCGGGGAGCTGAGGGTAGGGGGTGGGATGGGGGTAGTCAGTGGCCTAATGAGAGAAAGCCTGGATTCCATGCGCTTATGATTTCATTCTTTCTCATCACCCGCCAGTCCCAACTTCTACCTTTAGATTTTTAGGTCTTCCTCACATCTCAAACAGCAATAAAACTACACACTGTCAAATATACATTATAGATGAAGGAACACAGCTTTTTAGGCAGTATGCCCAGATTTAATTCCCACTTCTATCACCTACTATCTTTATCTGTAAAAAGGGATAGCAACATTATTTCTCCCTCACAGTACTGCTTTCCTTGTGGGAAGAAGGGGGCAAGGGCAAATGAAATCAATATATTGTGATATAAAGAAAGGGAATCTGAAGAACGAGGTCTGATTCCTGAGTCTAAGACTTATGGACTGTGTGTCTGGAGGAATCTCTGGATTCCATTTCTCTATCAAGGAATGAGTTGTGATAGTAATAACTGAATCATAGAGGTGAGGAAATATCAAACGAAATAATGGATCTGCAAGTGCTTTGTACAATGTAAAGTGCTACAGAAATATTACCTGTTATTACCATCTCATATTCACATAAAACTATTTATAAGCCTGTAGTCTGGAAGTTCAATCTGTCATCTTGACAGTTATTAGTCTCATTCTCCCTTGTCAATAAACTGATTTAAGATAGTACATAGTTAAGCAGAAAAATGGGAGGTGAGGGAATTAGAATAATCAGGTTATCTCAGTATAAAATAATAGGATTTAAATAATCTTAGTTTGGAGGGGACCTTACAAGTTGCCTTTCCTTGATCGAGCCCAATCTTCCATCCAGCACAAGAACGCCTCAAACAACACTTGGGTTCTTGTGGCCAGTTCAAGTTGACAGAGCAGATTTCACATGGAATAGAAAAGGAGTTCTTTATTGTATTAACTTTTAAGAATCTCAAAATGTACAGGAACTGACTTTTCTGACAATTGTTTAGGTTTTAAAATTCAAACTGATTTAAAAGCTTCAACTCTTTTGGCATTCACCAACCATTCCTTTTGGAAATGTCACAAACTTTATATGGAGGTGATGTTTCTTACACTGAATTGAATATTCACTGATGGCTTTTGAATTCACATTTACTTAAATGACTAAATTAACTGAGGGATGTAGAATCATGTACACCCCTTGGAGATCAAGCCAAACACTTCATCCATAGAAGAACAGGTAAACAATGCAGTCTTGTTTTGTTTTTCTCTCTAAAAAGTATTCTTTAGTAGTTAAAATCTACATCTTTGTAAGAATAACCTATTATTCAATCCACACAATAAAGCTTTATATAGGTAAAATCAGATGAATTTTTTCAATGAGAAGATTAAGGTGAAAGAAAAACATCCATTTCCTTTTAGTTTAGAGGAATCAAGTTCAAATTCAAGTCTATCTAAAATTGCTTTACATTATCTTCTAATGCTGATCCTTCCTAAGGAGTGAATTTGAACCACTGCTAGTCACACCCTGCTCATTTTCCCTTTGGGAAACTTTGGGATCCAGTCTCCTCAAATTGCTCAAGCTGATGATGAACAGTAGAACCTGCAAAAAGCACAACTACTTCTTAGAGGAGGCAGCTCAACTGTGAAATGTGGCTTCCTGGAATCTCTTCTCAAGGTTTTCAACTGGATTTTCATCCATTTACCCATTTTCATATCTGTATCTAACCTCTACTTTCCTTATGACCTTTTGTAATTAAGTTATTGGCTGAGATTGAAATAGCTGCTGTATTCTTCCTATCATCATATTTCATCATTTTCTAGGGGTGAGTCTTATATTTATACTCATGGCAACTATTTTTGCACACAAGAAATGTTTCATAGTTGTCACACATTATCCATCAAGCCCAAAATGGGAATCTGGGGCTCATTTCTTTGTTCAAGAAATATTTATCAAGAGAGTCAGCACTCTTTTAGAATCTAAGGATAGAGCAAACCGATAAAAATCCCTGCCTCTATGGTGCCCTCATGTGGGGGAAGGTGACCCCTGGTCAAAATAAAAAAGTAAGGTGTATATAATATGTTGGATGGCACCAGGGAGATAGGCAGCCCCATACAGGAAGGTTATAATTTTAAATAAAGTGTTTACAGAAGGGATCACTAAGAAGCCAATGGTTAAGGGAAGACTGACTGAAGACAAACCTAAGTCCGTCACTCTCTGGGGGAAGATTATGCCATTTGGAGAAAACAGTCTGTGTAGGTGTTGAGGATGCAGCACACTAGAGTTTCAGAGAAACAGTTGGGAGGCCACAGTAGCTAGATAGTGACAAAGGGGGAGAAGTAGAAAGGCCATTGGAGGGTTTTGAGGAAAGGAGTTACATGATCTAAGGTTTTTACACATGCACTCTTGGCTGCTGTGTTGAGAATGGACAGCATGAGGCAAGGGCAGAAGCAGACTGGGGCACCTGGGTGGCTCAGTTAGTTAAAATGTCTGACTCTTGACTTTAGCTCGGGTCAAGATTTTGCCGTTCATGGGTTTGAGCCCCACATTGGGCTCTACGCTGAGAGTGAGAAGCCTGCTTGGGATTCTCTCTCTCTCCGTCTCTTTGCCCCTGCCCCACACATGTGCTCTGGGAAGAAGAAAGAAGGAAAGAAAGAAAGAAAGAAAGAAAGAAAGAAAGAAAGAAAGAAAGAAGCAGACTGACTAGGAAGCCAATACAAGAATCCAAAAAAGAAATGATGATGACTTGGATTAGGTTGACAACAGTGAACATGGTAAAAATAAATAGTCATATTCTAGATATTGCTTGAGGATAAAACCAGTAGGATTTGCTGATAAAATGAGTGTGATGAGTGAGAAGAGAAAAGTTGTCCATAATTCTTCCACTGCATTGTTTTTCAAAGTGTGGTCCAAAGAACCTCCTGCCTCACAGTCACATAAAATATACGTCAAAATAGATTCCTAGTTTCTACCTGAGAACTACTGAATTAGACTGTTTAGAGCAGAGGTTAGAAAACTTTCATTCTAAAGGATCAGAGAGTAAATATTTTAGGCTTTGCATATGGTTTCTGTCAAAATCACTCAACTCTGCGGATACAGTATGAAAGCAGCCATGGGCAATATTAAATGAATGAGTGTGGCTGTTGTTGCAATACAATGTTATATAGACATTGAAATTTGAATTTCATGTAATTTCCATGTCACAAAAAATATTTTTTCATTGTCTTTTTCTAACATTTAAAAATGAAATAACAAATATTCTTAGCTCATGGGCATACAAAAACAGACAATGGGACAGGCTGACCGACTCACTGCCAGTTTGCCCATCTTGCTCTAGACAGCAGATTCCAAGAATATGTATTTTCCCCCAAGAATATGTATTTTTAAGATGCTCATAAAGTGACTTTTTTATGTGCAAGAACTTAAGAGAATCACTGCAATAAGTTTTGAAAGTTACTGTCAACTGTTCCTTTTTCCTTTACTTTGTTCATTGGTGAGAATAAAAAACGTTTCTTTAATAAAACAAGAACTAGAATTGGTATGAAATAATGGATAAAAGAAAGATTCTCATGTGCCAACAAGAAACATGTTTAGAAAAAAAAAGGAGAAAGGAAATTTGAAATGATAAGATTGAAAGTTATTTATGAGGATTTTCAGAGAATTAGGGAAAGACTCAAAAGTATATTATTTAGAAGTAAATTCTATAGTTAAAAAAATGCCTTTACCATTAAAAAGGATCAATTGATGATTTGTGCATGACTCCATAAAGGTCAAAGGCAGAGGTCACCACACAGATTCAGGCTCCTGGTCTATACAAGTGAAGATACTGTCCTCAGTCTGGAGAAAACTATCATTTTGCCACATGAAAGAATATCACCTATTGTAAGTTGGACACCATGCACGCAGCTTAGTTGTTAGGTCACAGTTGTTAGGCGTTTACACCATGACATCTCCTTTTTTCACCTGATCATCTAATGCTTTGATTGCTCTTTCTTTCTAGTGTCACACTCAAATCAAAAAAACATGGGGGAAACAAGAAAAAAACTTCATTTACTTAAATGGATCTGTTAATCATAATCATAGTACAAAAATCATTATTCTCGGCTTAAAACCTGATTTTGATTTTTCACCTAGTATTTCTCAACTTCATCTCTACTTTTCTAGTATATTATTATCTTCTTAATCTCAAGATTTAATTCGCCAAAGTTTTATTTCTGAGACTGAATCAAATATAAATTGATAATTTTTATTTCAGAGAAAATAATTTTGGAAAATATAACTCAAATGCAATGTACAGTCCTAATAGATAGATCTAAAACTATTAGCAAAGAGCCTTTGGGTACCTAAAGAATTTACTGGTGAAAAAAACAACAAGTTTCTAAGTGTTTAGCAAGCATTGTGAAATCTAGATGAGTGGAAATGAGAAGAAAAAGAAAATGGAGTGGAAGACAAGACTTCAAACAGGCTATCTCAATAATATATCTTGGTCTAACACTCCTGACAACTAACAGCTAGAAGACATATATTTCTTCAAATCTCTAACAGATTCCTTGGTATACTCACATGGTTAAATATGATGCCACAGCAATCAATATAGTGCTAAACAAAGACTGTTGATTGACCCTATAATAATAATAATATTTTAGTGTATCCTCTGCGCCAGCCTCATTACACAATTTCATGTGAGGCAGGTATTTTTATTCTCATTTTACAGATAAAGAAACAAAATCACAAGAAAATGTGACATTCATTCAAATAAGAGTTCAGCCTTGGGTCTGTCTGGTTGCAAAGCCTGAATATTTCCCTCTATAACTCACCATCTTGCACAATGTTTCCCCAGTGGTTAATGTTCCTGTCCAGCCGCAGATTGAGGAGAGAATGGAGTGAGAAGAAAAGAAAAGAAAAAGGTTGCTTTGCCTAGAGAACTGCTTTTCCCTTTCAATATGGTATATGATTTTGCTTTTACAATTAACATTCTGCTGATGAGATTTCCCATTGGTGAAGGCTGACGAGTCAGATTTTCCGCGAAGAGAAAACACTGCAGGAAATAAATTAATCTCTGGGGAAGATGAGGGGCAAGGCTGTCAGTACTCACACAACTGCCTAATAGGAAATGATATTTCAAAACTGTTGAAAGAATGAAATGACTGTGGGTTCTCCTTCCAGCATATTCTTAAACATTTAAACCTTCTGAGAAGAGGGAAATGGGTTGCTATAAAATGAAGAGCAATCTTACAACATTTCACTTTAGGCTGTCAGTACTTCCAAACTCAGATAGTATTCCCTGGAAATGTCAGAGGAATCATACTGGTGTCCTTGTTTTGTTTATATTATGAAAAATCTGCACTGATGTTAAATAGAAGGATGAATGATATACCAGATTTTTTGATTACCAGTTTGAAATTACAGGAACAAAACAGATGAACAGAGGGGAAGGGAAGGAAAAATAAGATAAAAACAGAGAGGGAGGCAAACCATAAGAGACTCTTAAATACAAAGAATAAACAGGGTTGCTGGTGAGGAGGAGGGAGGGGAATGGGCTAAATGGGTGATGGGCATTAAGGAGGACACTTATTGGGATGAGCACTGGGTGTTATATGTAAATAATGAATCACTGGGTTCTACTTCTGAAACCATTATTACACTATGTGTTAATTAATTTAGATTTAAATAAAATTTAAAGAAAAGATAAGCAAGTAGGTGTCTTTCATGGAATAAATAAATAAATAAATAAATAAAATTGTCCAATATTTTATATAACAGATTTTCCAGTCTTCGAAGTAAGGGTAATTATTGTGCTTAGAATTACACACTACTTACAATAACGCTGAATTACTGAAGTGTTCCTTTATTAAAATTGAGAAATGGAAATATGTTTTATAATATCTAAAGTACTATCTTTTGATAGCATGTTTTCATTCTTCAGTCCGGGTCTTTAATACAGAACACCAACTTTATCTAACTCTCAAAGTAGTCCCGATAGATAACTGCCTCATGTTTCATTTCTCATAATACAAGTAAAATCTAAAGTTGAGATCAAATGTTAAGGTTAAATTAAAGCTCAATATAAAAATTTATTTATTTTCCGATAGATCCATTCTTCATCTGTAGCTTCTACCTTGACTTCAGTGATGAGTTTTTTCCACGGAACTTGTTTTCTTTCCCCTGTTTAATTGACCGCAATATGTAGGTTCCTACATGTGGTGAATCACTTCTATGTGACTTTTGCTTACAGATAACCAAAGCTGCATGCTCTATGATATCAGAATAGGCCACAGAATCTCATACTTTCAGAATTGACAGGGCACAGATTTCTTGGCGTACCTCCTCTTTTGGTAAGGAAACTATAACTCAGAAAAATGAAATGGCCTATGAAGGGCAAGACATCTGGGTATGGCAGAACTGGAACTAGATCTTAGGATACCTGCTTTTTGTTTTCTGATCTAGGGGGTCTTCTCACTCCTTGATAAGTTGAATTTATTATGTAAGATGAGTTGTGGCATGAATTTAATGTAAAGATGGAGGAATAATTAGAAGAACATAACTGAAGCTTCAAAAGAAAGGACATTCCAATTGATAGCTTTGTTCAGGAGAATATAGAATTTGCTCAGTAGAGCACATTTATGCAGGGCAAAAACAAATAGGCATATTTAAAAGATTATCCTTTCTGGCAAAGAGTGCAGTTTTTAGAGAGACACAGAAGGAGGAAATCTTTGTTCAGCCAGTCAGATCACCACAAGCAATCTCTGCAATTAATGAGTTTACCTACATTATAGCCAGATCCTTTTCACAACTAAATGATCATCTTCTGATACCAAATGACTTTGCCCTTGGCTGAAGGAAGCCACCTTACCCACAGTCCTGCCCCCTTCTTGGAAGCCTCGATATCCAATGACTGATAAAGACCTGGCCCCTCACCCCAAAACAGGACAACTCTGAAGAGCCATACCAGCTCCAGGCCTTCCGGTGGGAACAGCTAAGGTCTCTGTTGTGACTGTATTATGACTCAACTTCCCCCTCTGCCTAGACCTGCTTTTGTTTCTCTGCCATATGTGTCGTTCCCGAGAGCACTTCCAATAAACGTTCCACATGCAAGCCCACCCAGGGAACTAGACATGAAACAAATAGCTTAAAACAAACATTTGTACTTAACACACGTCGTCTACCAAAAATAGCACTTTAACTGAATAAACAGTGAAGTCCTGTGCTCTTCCTGAGCTATTGCAGCTGACCTAAGATGGGGAAGATGTCCATTAGGGAGGGTCAGGGCTTTCCTGTCCCTGCAAAGTTGCACTATATCTTGGACTCAGAGGAGTCAGGGTCTCATCTCCAAAGAAGGTTTCCAATTGACCCCCAGGCACATGGGATTCATAGGAGCCATGAATTTCCCAGGAGGATACATTCTTCGAAGGAAAAAAAGCGCGAGCAGAAACTCAGAAACCACAAGAGCCACAACAGGTGGTCACAGCCAGCGCTTTGCAGAAGACACTGTCTGGAACCAAAGTTTTTCTTAGCGATCAACTCATAAGGATGAAAAAGTTAGTTATAATAGCTATGATTCAATTGGAGTTTATTATGTCCTATACCAACTTTAACCTATTTTATCTAATATAGTCTCCAAAATAGCCTATGGTGTAGCCCTATTATTAATGCAGTTTTACAAATAAAGAGCTAGAGACATTAACAAATTGCTCATGGTACACAGCTAGCAAGTGGGAGCCAAGATTTAAACCCAACAGTCTGAGTTCAGACTCCAAAGGTTAAGCACTTAATCATCCCACTTTTAGAGGACTGTTCTTTTAGTAATTTATGGACAAAACTATGTACAGGCTTAATAACAAAGTTCCTAAAATAAGACGTGGGCATTGCCAACCTGCCAAGCAACCAGAGTGAGTCAAGGACCCACAGAAGAAGGTCATGCAGGAGACTGGGGGAAGCATTTACATTGGCTGCTTAGGGAAGAAGAGCCAGGCCAGGCAGCACGGCTCCTGAGGTAGAATTTATTGCTCCCCTGGCTGCAGCAATGCAAACTTTCATCACACGATGTGCATGCAGCCATTCACAGCAAATCTTCTCATTATTTACGTTCAATTCTAAAATAAAGAATTCCTTTTAGTGTAATGATTAGATACATATTTGAATTGGTTCTACTTCATCTAAGTGGAAGAACAAGATTTGGGTGTCCAAAAGGAGCAAACTGGGAGAAGCAGCACCCCTGTCTTCGTAAGATTTTTGCTTTTGTTTTTGCTTTTGTCTGTGATGTGCTGCAAAAGACTCTAAAACTGCCATTCTTACCAAAGAGAATTTAGGAAATTACTGACTTCTGTCGAAGCACTAAAAAGAGGGGAAAGTTCGGAAAGGGTATCAATCTGCTTGTCCTGATCTCCGTGGTGGCTCCTGGATACTCAGAGATGAACTATCTCTGGTATATGGTAAATATTAAGTAGAGATCCAGTGAGTCTTTTTTTTTCCAAATAGAGAGACATATATTACAGAAGATAAAATGGAATTTGAAGAATTATATTTCTGTGTTATCTAACTTTTGTATTTTTACATATGGAATTGTCATACACTTTAATTCATAGTGAAGACAGCTTATTCTGTAATTGATTGTAATTACAGATGGGAAAGCAAATGAAGATATTTCCCAGATAAGCGGACTAAACAATTTCTAAATAAATGTATGTTGAAATTAACCTAAGTAAGGAGAGGTCAGTTTACCGTTCTTAAATAAAGTTAGGAGTCTCACTTGCTTAAAAACACTACTTTAATTCCAGGTGTTCTTTTTTTCTTAAGCCATCACTTAGAGGCGACATCTTCAAAGCAGGTGCTGCCCGGGTCTGTGACATATTCTGCACGATTCATGCAGGGTGCAAAGCTGGGGCTGTCCAGTGCCATCCCAGGAAGAGGCACACACAGGGGTAGATCAGATAAGTTTTCCAATGATTGAAACATAAACTTTGATCTTGGGAATTTTGTTATCTGGTATTTTGTAGGATCCATAATCTTAAGGGGAAAAAGTTTGCAATGAATTAGTAATGGCTTGAGACTCAATACACTGCAGCAATATTCATTGCAGTGGTTGTTTCTTTTATAGTCATGCTTGATTAGTATTTGAAATTTGCAGGAATTGCAATATGCATGGTTTTCAAAGCCCTTCACAGAATTTCATTTTTATCAGTCGGCAAGAGTCAATGAAAAGGCAATAAGAAAAGCTCTATGGGATATTTTTATAGGAGTGTCAAAAGTCAGTAAGCTAACTACATGAAAGAACCCAGATTGTACAGACAGAGTTTGAGCAGAAACACTTCAGAGACGTTATATCTAGTATTTTGACTTTTACATGCCCTTGGAGAAAAAAAGGAGCGCTAGCTACAAAACCAAATACGGAGGGGAAAGGAACAAACCATATGCTTAAGAATAATTACTGTTTCCATTTTCCTACAAACGAAATGTGAAGTTTCAAAGATAAAGTGTAATAGAAATTGAGCTGCTTTGGTGTGTCTAAAATATTGCCAAGAAAGAAAATTCTCATTTCCCTTGCTAACTCATCCCAGATTTCTACAATATGGAAGTTAGTAGCAACGCTATCAACTTCTCCACAAGTCCATTTGTTCTTGTTTTGCTTTTAGTAGAGATGAAAAATATCAGATCATCACCCCTAGAAACAAAACCATCATAATTCACATATACATTAGGTTACTTCTTTGACACATCTTTAAATTAAAGACATCTCAGTTGCTATAACCTCTTCTCAAGCCATTAATCCTTCTTGTTAATTCTAGCAAAAATTTAAAAATATTATTGTCATGATAATACAAGCAATCTTAAAACACATCCTTGGCCATGAAAACCATAAATGAAGAGAATAAAATAGAAATAAAAAATAAAAAAGAACAGACTTATTGTGAGTGTCTAATATTACACTGCACTTAAAACTACATCTCAATGAGATTTGCAATTCAGGCAGTCACTTTGAGAGAGCCATATATTCCAAGCAAAGTGGTAGTAACAATCTCTAAATTATGCATTTGTCATGTGGGCAATTAAAACCATTGTCACGTGGCTTAACTAACCTGTGGTTACATTGGTGGCTGCTACAACAGTTGCCCCACTCTTGCTTTTCTCTTTCTCCAGATCGGCCGGATCATTTTGACAACCAACTGGTACTTTTGAATCCAGGCCAGCTTGATTTGAGTGCAGTTTCTTGTCTACATGGAGACTCTGAAATGACACAGGCCAGAATGATTGATTTCACAAGTAAATTATCAGTCCAAAATAAATGCTTCCCAGAGATATGACAAGGATAAACATTTATCATATGGCAAGTTATGTCTGTATATCTGAATCAGAACATTCGAAATGTCAAAGTGAGTTACAAATTACATTTTCATCAATATATTTTGGTAATCTAGGTGTGGAATTTTTTAGGCAGTCTGAGTGACTAGAATAAGAAGTCATCTGAGACTCAGAAAATCATCTTCAAATCCTGTTTGTGTACATCATTTTCTTCTTGTGAAGTTTATAAGATATTTCTCATTTAACACATTTTCACTCAGTTTTTATTCTTAGAGTTAAATTCTACAGCATTTCATTATGTGTTACATAATCACATATTGTATAATGAAGAGCAGGTTTCATTTCTGCGTTACCTGTGGCCTTTATGTAAAACAAATCATAGCATCTACTTTAAATTAAATCATATTTTATCAGCATTATGCAAACTTGACAAAGCTTCTCTACTCAATTTAAGAATAATAATTCCTCCTAACAATGAATTATTAAGGCACAACATCAATGGGCCCTAAAACACCTCTCACATATAAGAGATGTCAGTGTTTGATGTAATACTGACATATTGTATGCTTCAAAAGAATCATCAGATAGGAGCAAAAACTAGAGACCTAAACAGGAAACTGAACTTTCAGCACTTTGAACCATATTCAAATTCAGACTAGAATTTCAATTTAGTTTTCAGTTTAAACATGGTTACATAATATTCAAAGATTCATAGAGTCAAAATTAGCCAGTCAACATTGGCCATCCATATTAGCCACTTTGGTTCACTAAGGGATAGGATAATGAACAATTTTCCTTAAGTTCCTCTCGCAGACTGTGTACAGCATTAAGTTTATTAAAAGCTTTATCAAAAGCTCAAATTAAAGGCTTTTAAAGCTTGGAAAAGGCCAATCAGGAAATTAGGGTCCATCATGATTAAATAATTAACCCAAATAAACAGAATGAATGGTGCCGAGCCTCAGGGATACGTCTCCCAACCCTTAGTCCAGTGCTTTTCACACCACTGTACAATCCATTTGTTCATTTATCCATTCAATGTGGTGGATTGGTTACATTGATGGCCCCATTTCTCCACCTCTCTCTGTATTCATGTCCTTCATGTAATTTTGCCATGTCCTTCTACTTTGACTTTTGACTTGTCCATGTGACTTCTGGATCAACAGGATATTGACACATGTGACACAGAGACTTGAAAGAGAGTTCCACAATTGGCTTTGCTCATTCTTGTCCTTTCACTACTCCATGAAGACATGCTTAGACTAGCCCACTGGGGGTTGAGTGGCACAGAGAGTAAAGTCAGGTTACCCCAATCATCAGAGCTGAGACAACCAACAGCCAGTAGAAACCCAGACATTTGGGTGTACCAGCCTTGATCAGGTCAGCTGAACTACACAGTTTCGTGGAATAAATAAATGTGGTTTGGCTATATGCATTAGGTTTTGCTGGTGAGTATGCAGCATTGTGTGGCCATAGATAAATGATATATCCAATTTATCTATAGAATCCCAGATACTGGGTACAGTATGAGAATACAAATGTAAATATGACATAGTTTCAGACTTTAAATTGTTCCAACATAATTTCTTAAATTGTTTAAATGGAGAATTAAAATAGAGTGTGGTAAGTCATTTGTAGATAATTCTCAAATTCCTTCTCTACTAACAAAAGATGGGATCCAGGTGATCCTATGGGGGACAACTCAAAAGATCAGCATTTGAATGTCGGTATTGCCCAAATTAAACCGTTTATATTTGACTCATCCACAGCCCAGAAAAATTTAAGTCAGTATGAATTTTTAAATTTATTGTCAGGCTTGTCACATAGTTTGTATTGGCCCATAGCTTTGAAAAGAAGCAGATTAAACTAGTATTTAAGTATTTTTGATATTAGATGCCTTTGGAAAATATATTCATTCAATGACTATTAAATCATAGTTTTTCAGTATTGAGTAATAAACTAGGATAAAGAAGAAATGTGGCTTCTTGTTTTTTCATTTCAAATTCAATCAATATTATTAAAATGTTGAGGGAGAAATGTAAAAATTCATGAAAATTATGTGAATTATAACCAGATTTCAAAGAAGAAACATAAAACTTAAATAAATTTCTTAAACCTGAAACTTGTAACATGAAAGGCTGAGCAGATCAAGGCTGACCATTTGATCATAATGGGTCAAGTATTGCACAGGTCTTGGTGGGCTGGGGGTAGACATCAGGTCGGACTGCGGCCCCGCCCACCAACTCCAGTTATACACCACAGCACAGGGGAAGTGCCCTGCAGGTCCTCACCACTCCAGGGACCAAACGGAAGAATTCCCCTCAGAAGAATCTCCAGGAAATAACAACAGCTAATGAACTGATCAAAAAGGATTTAAATAATATAACAGAAAGTGAATTTAGAATAATAGTCATAAAATTAATCGCTGGGCTTGAAAACAGTATAGAGGACAGCAGAGAATCTCTTGCTACAGAGATCAAGGGACTAAGGAACAGTCACGAGGAGCTGAAAAGCGCTTTAAACGAAATGCAAAACAAAATGGAAACGACAACGGCTCGGCTTGAAGAGGCAGAGGAGAGAATAGGTGAACTAGAAGATAAAGTTATGGAAAAAGAGGAAGCTGAGAGAAAGAGAGATAAAAAAATCCAGGAGTATGAGGGGAAAATTAGAGAACTAAGTGATACACCAAAAAGAAATAATATACGCATAATTGGTATTCCAGAGGAGGAAGAGATAGGGAAAGGTGCTGAAGGGGTACTTGAAGAAATTATAGCTGAGAACTTCCCTGAACTGGGGAAGGAAAAAGGCATTGAAATCCAAGAGGCACAGAGAACTCCCTTCAGACGTAACTTGAATCGATCTTCTGCACGACATATCATAGTGAAACTGGCAAAATACAAGGATAAAGAGAAAATTCTGAAAGCAGCAAGGGATAAACGTGCCCTCACATATAAAGGGAGACCTATAAGACTCGTGACTGATCTCTCTTTTGAAACTTGGCAGGCCAGAAAGGATTGGCACGATATCTTCAGTGTGCTAAACAGAAAAAATATGCAGCCGAGAATCCTTTATCCAGCAAGTCTGTCATTTAGAATAGAAGGAGAGATAAAGGTCTTCCCAAACAAACAAAAACTGAAGGAATTTGTCACCACGAAACCAGCCCTACAAGAGATCCTAAGGGGGATCCTATGAGACAAAGTACCAGAGACATCACTACAAGCATAAAACATACAGACATCACAATGACTCTAAACCCATATCTTTCTATAATAACACTGAATGTAAATGGATTAAATGCGCCAACCAAAAGACATAGGGTATCAGAATGGATAAAAAAACAAGACCCATCTATTTGCTGTCTACAAGAGACTCATTTTAGACCTGAGGACACCTTTAGATTGAGAGTGAGGGGATGGAGAACTATTTATCATGCTACTGGAAGCCAAAAGAAAGCTGGAGTAGCCATACTTATATCAGACAAACTAGACTTTAAATTAAAGGCTGTAACAAGAGATGAAGAAGGGCATTATATAATAATCACAGGGTCTATCCACCAGGAAGAGCTAACTATTATAAATGTCTATGCGCCGAATACCGGAGCCCCCAAATATATAAAACAATTACTCATAAACATAAGCAACCTTATTGATAAGAATGTGGTCATTGCAGGGGACTTTAACACCCCACTTACAGAAATGGATAGATCATCTAGACACACGGTCAATAAAGAAACAAGGGCCCTGGAGGATACATTGGATCAGATGGACTTGACAGATATATTTAGAACTCTGCATCCCAAAGCAACAGAATATACTTTCTTCTCGAGTGCACATGGAACATTCTCCAAGATAGATCATATACTGGGTCACAAAACAGCCCTTCATAAGTATACAAGAATTGAAATTATACCATGCATACTTTCAGACCACAATGCTATGAAGCTTGAAATCAACCACCGGAAAAAGTCTGGAAAACCTCCAAAAGCATGAAGGTTAAAGAACACCCTACTAACGAATGAGTGGGTCAACCAGGCAATTAGAGAAGAAATTTAAAAATATATGGAAACAAACGAAAATGAAAATACAACAATTCAAACGCTTTGGGACACAGCGAAGGCAGTCCTGAGAGGAAAATACATTTCAATCCAGGCCTATCTCAAGAAACAAGAAAAATCCCAAATACAAAATCTAACAGCACACCTAAAGGAAATAGAAGCAGAACAGCAAAGGCAGCCTAAACCCAGCAGAAGAAGAGAAATAATAAAGATCAGAGCAGAAATAAACAATACAGAATCTAAAAAAACTGTAGAGCAGATCAACGAAACCAAGAGTTGGTTTTTTGAAAAAATAAACAAAATTGACAAACCTCTAGCCAGGCTTCTCAAAAAGTATTGCACAGGTCTGGTGCATCTTGGTGCAAATCTCTGGCAGATTGAGCATTTTATAAATACATTAGCATTTCAATAATTAAGAACCCACTTTGCTAAATAAAGGCAGTCCCCATACTGGCCTCCTCTAGTGGAGCCATGTCAAGTTTTTCAACCTCTCCTTTTTTTTACTTGTTACAGCCTGGTTCCTATTCCCCAGTCCTAATGTAAAAGGAGTTAGATATGTCTTAAACTGCTGATCCTGCTGTGTTCTCTCAACCTTGTTTACTTAAAGTCAGTCTCTCCCTCCAGTTCCTGGCTTTTCAAACCATCCACAGGTACTAATTTTCTACTTCAAAAAATCTCCACAATGCTCCATTTTTCGCTGACCAAATGCTTTCCATTAAGCATCAATCCCTTCCTCTTTCTCTTCCTTCTTATCTCTCAGATTCTCTCAGATGCCTTCAGAACTTTGCTCCATAGTTTGCAGTTTTCACTACATATTCAACTTTCTTTTAGAACATTGTCACTACCTCCCTACCTTGACTAAAATTCCATTCTCCATTGAGGATAGCACTTCTACAAATGAAGATGCTGCTTATTCCTCCACACTCTAGACAGCCTCAAGTTGATATTCTTTTTTTTTTAATGTTTATTTATTTTTGAGACAGAGAGAGACAGAGCATGAATGGGGGAGGGTCAGAGAGAGAGAGGGAGACACAGAATCTGAAGCAGGCTCCAGGCTCTGAGCTGTCAGCACAGAGCCTGACGCAGGACTCAAACTCATGGAGTGTGAGATCATGACCTGAGCTGAAGCCAGACGCTTAACCGACTGAGCCACCCAGGTGCCCCTAGATAGCCTCAAGTTGATATTCTTGCCATAGTACTGTCCACTGCACCCTTACCTCCTTGCTAAAAATCCCCACTGCTTTGATATTCCTGCCAGCTAGGTAGGCACCATCTCCCTTCTTGTTGGTATCATCCATCTACCAATCTCTAGTCACAATCCATTCTTCATAAAAAAGGACAGGATTATTGTTTTTCCTTCCATCCCCATGATCCTGGATGATGTTCATATTTACAAAGACATTCTATTCAACACCCTGACTGGATCTCCTTATTATGAATGAACTTTCCATTTCTCTCCCTTAGACTTTCACTCCCAGAGCCACACCTGAAACCTGTCATAATAACCTTTTCCCCCTCCAAAATCACTAAGTGTCTTCCTCCCTCACCTAATCTCCTATCTTTTATTGTCTGTACTCAAGCCAAGCTCCCATCTCCAACACTGTTTTTTCCACCAGGACAATTCTTGGACCTCACTGGAACCTGGGCTCCATTGATCATTCTACTTTCTCTATATCCACCAGCATCCAAGGCTCATTTCCCCTTTTTTTCTACACATCATCCATCCCAGTTTGAAAACTTCCATCTGTCCGACTTGATCCTGCTTTAGCCTTCAGCAGCACTTGACATGTCTAGTCACTCCCTTTCTTTGCCTCAAAGTCTCTAATACCACTTTGACCATTCACTCTTAGTCCCCTTTGCTGTTTCAACCTTCTTTACCTACACATTGACTGTTAAGACTTTCTCAGAGTTTTGTTACTGACTGAGCTGTCTTTGTACCATCCTAGATAATTCCAACAATCGTGTGGCTTAATTTACTGTCTATGTGTTTATGACTTCAGGGGTGAGGGAAGATTTATAAAATGAGACGACCAAGGGCTTGTGTGCTATGATAAGTACTCTGGATTCCAATTCTAAATGTGCTTTAGCTTTACAACTCCACCACTATTCCTTCCTGTCTTAAGGCTTGGATCTTCTGTTTGCCTAGAACATTCCTCACAAACTCTTCCTCTTTAAAAAAAAATTTAATGCATTTTTATTTTTGAGACAGAGACAGAGTGTGAGTGGGGGAGGAGCAGAGAAAGAGGGAGACACAGAATCTAAAGCAAGCTCCAGGCTCTAAGCTGTCAGCACAGAGCCCGACGCAAAGCTCAAACTCATGAACTTTGAGATCATGACCTGAGCTGAAGCCAGACGCTTAACTGCCTGAGCCACCCAGGTGCCCCACAAACTCTTCCTCTTTAATTTATTAAGTCTCAAGTTCCTGCAAGTCTCCCTTCACCATGTAGCCTTTAGTCAGCACCTTTGTCTTCTAGGCTTTGAGTACCTTGTAGTTCTACTGTGATGCAGTTTTCACAGTATAATTAAATACTACCTGATTTAGTGTTTAATGTTTATCTCTCTGGTTAAAATACAAACACACTAAGAATAAGGACTATGTCTGTCTTATCCATTGTTCTCAGTCCTTATCTCAGTATTTTAAATATAGTAGGTATGACATAACTACATGCTAAATTAGTGGAGAAATGCATGAATAAATATAGACTTAATTTTTATGACTTTTTCTTTCGCTAGCCTATCAATGGCTACTATATAGTCACATGTTCATATGCTAGAAGTGATATCCAGTCACTCTGAACAGTAATACTTATTATATATTTGAAAGGAACACATATTTTTAACTTGTTTCACCCATAGAAAATACATATTGCAAATTTTGTGCTTTTAAATAAATTCACTGTTGCAATCATTGAAAACACTATGGTTATATAGTGTCCCATATATTTCTGTGACTCAATTTGGATTGGTTACTATCTATGAAAGCTATAAATCAAGGAATGGTTACATTAGGGAAATAGAGAACTTAGTGTGTACACACTGTGGGCCCATATTCCCTAGGCATGAGATTATGACCTGACAATAATGGAAGAAATAAAACTCTGTCAGGCACTGCTTCAGTGATGTCAATCAAGCCTTCAACCTGAATATCAGGTCCAGAGGAAAATGAGAAAAATAATGTGTGCAAAGAATAGAGAAGAACACAGATAAATTTGAACGGGCATCATCAGGCCTTTGTGACCACTTTACAGTTGTAGTTCAAAAATAAACTGTTTATTTTGTATAATTTCCACTTAACTTGTCATTAGAAATAAGTCATTATAATCCTGTCTGCTAATATAAAACAACTGTTCAATTATTTTTCATGTTATTCTTGGTGTGTAGCTTGTATATTGCTTTTAGTGGTCCTGCTGAAAGCAATGATCCAATAACAACACACTGAATGTTTTTCTCATGAACAAAGAAAGGAACAAATTAATATTACCCAAAAAATATTTTCTTTCTTCAAATCCATCTTTCATCTCACCAAGGCCATGTTATGAGGGAAAAAAATCATCCTCTTCCAAACAATTTATTGAGATTCTCTGTTCATGATTGCATTCATCCACGTCCCTTTTCCCCAAGGGCGAGACTCTCTTTTCTTTAGAGAGTCACAGAGGGCCTGTCTTGGCCCAGGGACTGAACATCATTTACATGTTAAACAACACGAAGTATCCCAGATAACGTGCTTTACTTTTTACAAAAAACCAACCACTCTCCTAACAGGCTAAAAAAAGCGTCCTCTTTCTCTGCTTGTATAAACAACTGATTCTTTCCACTGTCTGTACTTTTTCACTCCAGAAAAGTGAGTACAAGGGACATGTGACATTTCAAGTGGTATTTGGGAAGAAATTTCCCATTAACTAACTTTCTTCCCCATAATTAAATTACACTTAAAACAAGAAAATAGTAACAGTAATTCAGAAACTATACATTAAAATAAAGAAATGAGGTTCCAAATCCAATCATAGGAAACATAGGTTTGCATATTCAAATTATCGTTCCAGAACATATAATCCTCTATGCCATCTGTCTTCTAATGGGAGAGAGAGAGAGAGAGAAAGAAAGAGAGAGAGAGAGTGTGTGTATGTGTGTGTTTTCTCTTTTGTTTGTTATATGGTTGAATCACCATAAATAATTCAGAAGATTATTAAGCAGTTTAAAAAAACTAATAAATTTCTCATTGTGCGTTATAAAGACCCAATTAAATGGAGACAAATGTTTGTTTTTTCTGACAAAAATATTTAAACAAGCAAGAATATAAACTGAAAAATAATTTAAAGTTGATCATATAAACAGTCCTCTCTTTCAGACAATATCTGAGATTTCATAGAATTATCCATCTGTACTAATAACCTGCCTTTTTACATAGAATATGTTCTTTTGTAAATATTTTTTTTTTTGAGAGACAGAACAAGAGACTGCGTGTGTGTGCAAGCGAGAGAAGGAGGGTCAGAGAGAGAGAGAGAGAGAATCCCAAGTAGGCTGTCAGTGCAGATCCCAACATAGGGCTCAGTTCCACGAACCATGAGATCATGACTTGAGCTGAAATCAAGGGTAGGACACTCAACCGCCTGAGCAGAATATGTTCTTTATACGACCTGCAAGAGCGTCCTTTTGAGCTTGTTCCACCCAATCCCAACAAACCATCTTTGAGAACCTTCCTGTCCCTTGCAGCCGGAGGTCGTTTATAGGGGGGTTGCCCAGAACTATGGTTGGTATGCCTCATTTCATCAGCCCAGCAGAAGCCCACTACCACCTCTCCCACTTATCCCAGAGTTCCAGGCTGTGTCCCTCCCATGTGAGACCCTTTGCTGGCATCCTTTATCCTCAACAAGTGTTTTCCCCCTCAACCATGCAAATGAGACCATTCTTCAAGTGAGACCATGATGGCTGGGCTCTGAGCTGGCAGCTAACTGGGCACCTCAGCAGCAATATCAAGTGCATGCATGTGGCTTGACACTTAGATACTCTTGGCCCAAATGTGGTTAACAAGTGGGATAGATCTGTCTCTCTTTTACCTGCTGCAAGTATCACCAGAAGTTCAGGACATTTAAAAGAGTTGGGGTTTTCTATCTGCCTTGCCCTTGCCCTTGGGTCAGAGAAGAGGCAATTGGCCCATGCAAAAGAAATATGGCTGTGTCTGCTTCCCAAGTTGCTCTGATTAAAAAAAAAAAAAGACATCTTTCCATCATAGCCCTTCAAGAACTTCTACCTGCTGAACTTCCTGGAACCAGGTCCAAGAAAACAAATCTCTGCTGGAACTATTAGAGATCTTATCATGCATCATATATCAAAGATGTACCATGCTCTCTGGGAGAGAAATCCTTCATTTACCTAAAGACTGCTTTAAACCTTAACTTTCAAAGACATCTTTCCAGAGCATATTATGTATTAAAGAAGATATTATCAGTGTTAATAGATTTCAGTTGCATCTTCCTCTATTTTCCCTGCTGAAAACAGGGAACTAGACAACTTGACATCTAGAAGTCCTGCCATTCTGATTTGACCACCCTCTTGAGGAAAACCAAGTCCTAGCTCATGAATATTGAGGAAGAACTCAATATAATCACAGACTCTGTTTGATTTAAACACGTTTAAGAATTTTTCCTTCAGAGTACTCAGGGTGAAGAACCTCTTCACACCCTTTTGTCAAGCTCAATTCAATCTGCTTCTTGCTCTTCTAATCTTCTATAATTTTAGCCAAAAATGAAATGGACACTTGAAGCAAGGCTTAACCAATATATCTTCACTTTAAAATGAGTCCAGAAGAGACAGCTAATCTGTACGTTTGCTAATCTTAAGGAGATAAATGAGAAGTCTAGCTGCCCTCAAAAATGTTACCCATGTCACTTCAGACAATGAACAAGCATGCAAAAGGGTTTGCTATTTTATTTTTTTTTCAACGTTTTTTTATTTATTTTTGGGACAGAGAGAGACAGAGCATGAACAGGGGAGGGGCAGAGAGAGAGGGAGACACAGAATCCGAAACAGGCTCCAGGCTCCGAGCCATCAGCCCAGAGCCTGACGCAGGGCTCGAACTCACGGACCGCGAGATCGTGACCTGGCTGAAGTCGGACGCTTAACCGACTGCGCCACCCAGGCGCCCCTATATTTTAGAGCTGCTGTGACAAGTGCATTTCCTACAAAAGACCAAGGTCCTCTTATCTTTAATGTTGATCCATGGACGCTGGAATAACTCTGTATATAAATAAATTTTCTCCTTTCTTTCTATTTGCCTTCCTGCAAATTTTAAAATTATTCATTCACAGGGCTATTGTTATAACTTTCAAGCTCCCATTTTAATTGGAAAATCATAACCCTCAGACTCAGTGGGGGTAATCTGTGGCCAAAGGACAGGAAAATTAATTTTAGTTTAAATTACAGACGCAGAAATTACAGTAGAATAAAGTATGTGACATATTTTTTGTTTAGATTAGTTTTCAGTGGATTTAGTTTTTAATCAGTAGATGTATGAATAGCATTTGAAAAGTGTCCAGCAGAGTAACACTGGCTGCAGATGGCAGATGGGAGCTGCAATGCACCATATAATAGTTCTGTATCCAGGAAAAGTATTCTTTTTTTTTTTTTTTTTTTCCTTCCCCTCCCCCATGGGTTTCTGTTATGTTTCTCAGGATCCACATAAGAGTGAAACCATATGGTATCTGTCTTTCTCTGTATGGCTTATTTCACTTAGCATCACACTCTCCAGTTCCATCCATGTTGCTACAAAAGGCCATATTTCATTTTTTCTCATTGCCACGTAGTATTCCATTGTGTATATAAACCACAATTTCTTTATCCATTCATCAGTTGATGGACATTTAGGCTCTTTCCATAATTTGGCTATTGTTGAGAGTGCCGCTATAAACATTGGGGTACAGGTGCCCCTATGCATCAGTACTCCTGTATCCCTTGGATAAATTCCTAGCAGTGCTATTGCTGGGTCATAGGGTAGGTCTATTTTTAATTTTCTGAGGAACCTCCACACTGCTTTCCAGAGCGGCTGCACCAATTTGCATTCCCACCAACAGTGCAAGAGGGTCAGGAAAAGTATTCTAAATTCATTTATTAAAAACTACATTTGAAATCATTTGAACGTCCTGGATATTAAAACACAGCTTTTCATATAAGTCTTTGAAAGTCTTCCATATACAGCCTGATGTAAAACACTGCTGTATTATTATTTAAGCTAGAAATGATTTTGGTGAGTATGATTCATCTATTTCTTTAAGCATTCACATGACATGAAATGTAAAATGGTATGCTTCCCACTGAAGAGTTGCTAAAATGTAAAAATTTCAGGCCATTGTGATCTAGTGGCTAACATACCATGCAGTCATCGAAGGATGGTTCCCACCTTCTCACCTCAACTCAAGCCTGGACACATTTCCTTGAAACACTTTCCCAGGAAGGCTGCCCTTTTGACTTCTTCCTACTCACACACCCTATTCCCCATGCCCTTTATAAAGCACTGTCTGGCACTACCATTCAATACCTTCTCTAAATTTCTACAGAAACCTGGCCTGATCCTTCAGTTGTCTCCATGATCCTCCTCCACTTTCTTTATAATGCATTCTTCAGCTCATGGCCTCCTCTCTGCCATTCCTCTGCCAACATGACATCAGAGGACCTTAATGTTCACATCTCTGTGGAACTTTTTTCCTACTCTTTTTTATCCTCTTGTAAGTACAATCGGAACCTGGACCTCATTGTCCCTCAGAATTTCTCCATCGTCAAGATCTTGGATTTTAGCACCCTCTCTGTGCCCATAATCTCTTAACAATGTTCATCTCTCTCAATCTTCAAATCGTTTCTGCCTCTCAGCCTCTTTGCCTCACCTGTTTCCCCATCCAAGGGGTCCCTGGAAACTCCTTATCATTTTTCTTATTGTGGTTATAAGATCCTCACTTTCCATTCTACTCTTGTCACCCATCTTCCAAAGGCCACTTATTTCTGGTAATTTTTTAAAGGCTTATAATTTTCCTATTTGTCTCTAATAAATTTATGTTTCCTGGTGATATCTAGGTCCTCCAGGTTACCCAGTTATCTGAGGATCTCTGTTTCGGTTCCTAGTGAGGGGTACATAGACGATATTTCAAATCTTTTCCTCTTTTAACAAGCTCACAGTCACAGCCTGGCATTCCTCAATCTTAGGAAGTTATTTGATCATGTAATTCATTGAGATTGTGGCTATCTGAAATCAATTCCCACAGCTTTCCTTGTCTTGTCTTAGAAATTCATTTGATCTTTCTTACGTAGAGTCTTTCCTCTTTCTTTTTTTTTTTTTTTTTTAATTTTTTTTTTCAACGTTTTTTATTTATTTTTGGGACAGAGAGAGACAGAGCATGAACGGGGGAGGGGCAGAGAGAGAGGGAGACACAGAATCCGAAACAGGCTCCAGGCTCCGAGCCATCAGCCCAGAGCCTGACGCGGGGCTCGAACTCACGGACCGCGAGATCGTGACCTGGCTGAAGTCGGACGCTTAACCGACTGCGCCACCCAGGCGCCCCGAGTCTTTCCTCTTTCTAAAGTCAGTACCTTCTCCTTTTTCTGTGACACTTCCCCACCTTCCTCTTTGAGTTAATCAATTATTCTGCCCACTTATATTCTTTGACTCTGCCTCTCCATTGCCCCATTCATTTTCTGCCAAACTTTAGTAAGAGTAATCGATTTTTACTGCTCTTCCCCCCACCGCCCCCCCCCACTCACTTATTATCTATTTACTGAGTGGAATCTGGTTTCTGTTACCACTTGATTAAAAATATTTTCACCAATAGCCTTTCAGCCATCAGTCATAAATTCCATGGCCTTCTCTCAGACCTCACGGTTCCTGAGCTTTCTTTGTACATAACTCTGATAACCATCTCATCATCTGAAAAAAGCATTTTCCCCTCAATTTCCAGCAACTCCGTTCTGTCATTTTCCTTTTATCTCTTGGTTCTCCATTCACTCATCAGCTTTGCCATCTTTTCTCTTTCCTACCAACCTGCAAATCAGTGATTGCTGAACCATTCTGATTGCATGTTCTTAACAAAACTTTGAAGCACAAAATATAAATGTCATACATGTACATATACATAAAATTACATATATGTGTACTCTACCAACATATATGTAATTATGTACATTTACTCTACTAATAATATACCATGTATAGGGTGCCTGGGTGGCCCAGTCGGTTAAGTGTCTGACTTTAGCTCAGGTCATGATCTTGTGGTTCATAAGGTTCGTGAGTTCGAGACCCATGTCGGGCTCTGTGCTGACAGCTGAGAGCCTGGAGCCTGCTTCCAATTCTGTGTCTCCCTCTCTCTCTCTGCCCCTCCCCTGCTCACACTCTGTCTCTCTCTCTCTCTCTCTCTCTCTCTCTCTCAAAAATAAACATTAAAATTTTTTTAATAAAAAAATAATATATCATGTGCATTATAAAACAAACTCAAAGTAGAAATTTTAAATAATAAACTGAAGTTGATTAAAGTTGAGATAAAAATATCTTAAGCAAAATTATTTTATTAATAATATTGAGAAAAATAGTTGAATATTTTTCATTACTTTTTTTACTTTATTATTTAAAAAAAATTTTTTTAAATGTTTATTTACTTTTTTTGATAGAACACAAAGTGGAGAGGAGAAGAGAGAGAGGGAGACACAGAATCCGAAGCAGGCTCCAGTCTGAGCTGTCAGCACAGAGCCAGATGCGGGGCTCGAACCCAAAGACCATTAGATCATGGCCTGAGCTGAAGTCAGCCGACCAAATGACTGAGCCACGCAGGTGCCCCAGTTTTCATTACTTTTTAAATCTTAATTTAACACTTTGTGATACAGCAATTCAGTTGTTCATTTTATAATTCAGTTGACCGATATACTGAGTTTTAATGGCTGTCATGCTAAAAATGATACTTCACAAAGACACATAGATCCAAATGGAAAAGGCACATTGTTAGTAATTTTGCAAAGATATTGATATTGGCTAGTAAATTATTATCTTCGCTGATGTCAAAGTGATAATATTTTAATTATTGGATTAAAAACATACTGAAATTCTGTGGAAGATTTTATAAAATGGTTAGAAATTTTGTTTCCAAGTTTTTGAAGTTTGCAAGATGAGAAGTTGCCTTGTTTTCAGCAATGGAAGCACATAACATCAGAAATACTTTAGGGGCACCTGGGTGGCTCAGTCAGTTAAGCGTCCAACTTCAGCTCAGGTCACAATCTCACAGTTCGTGAGTTCGAGCCCCACGTCGGGCTCTGTGCTGACAGCTCAGACAGAACCTGGAGGCTGCTTCGGATTCTGTGCCTCCCTCTCTCTCTGCCCTCCCCTGCTCATGCTCTCTCATTCTCTCAAAAATAAATAAACATTAAAAAAATTTAAAAAAGAGAAATATTTTAAAGCAATCCATTTTCAAAAAAACCCTATATAGGAGTATTCTTTTGGTACAGATATGTTTGCTCCTTTTAATGGAAGGGCCAGCTCAAGTATGTACGTGTGCGTTCCTCCAGGTGGCACACTACTGACAGGCAATTATGAATTAGGTAGATAAATTTGAACACTCACCTTTTAGTAAAATAAGTCTTAGTATATGTGCTGCCGAAGCGAGCACGTAAAATAAACCTTAATATTAGTACATCTATAATTTTGGGAAAAATGATTTGTTATAAGGCAATCAGCAAATCTTTTTTTTTTTTTTTTTCCCAGAAGCATGTCTTTTTTATTTAAATTTTATTTAGGTAGCCTACAGTGCACTAGTGGTTTCAGGAGTAGAATTCAGTGATTTATCACTTCCATGGAACACCAAGTGCTCATCACAGTGCCTTCCTTAATAGCCATCACCCATATAGCCCTTCTCCTACTCACCTCCCTCCATCAACCCTCAGTTTGTTTTCTATCGTTAAAGAGCAAATCTTTAAATGGTTCAAAAGAGTACCACCCTTATTCCTCATCTTACAAAGTGTCATGAGAGGGGGTATAGCTCAGTGGTAGAGCATTTGACTACACAAAGTGTCATGAGGGTCCTACTATATTTTAAACTTTCGTTTCTATAAATTAACCCGATATTTAAAACATCATTCAGAACTTTGTAAATTTCTGGCTACTATTTCTTTGCTGTAATAACTTGCTTACAACGGCACTGGGAATACATTTCATATGTGGAGTCATATCATTAATCTTCCTTTAGAATCACTTTTAAAAGTCTAGAAAATGCAGTTTTTCTATTAGTAGTTGTACTTACTCAGTTCATCTGTAAGGTAATGCTTTTGCTAAAGAGGTCATTAAGGAATGGAATCATCTTTTTTCCAATGTATAAAAAAAATCTCATGGATTTCATTTTTTAAAAATTCTTTTTAATTTTTATTTATTTTTGAGAGAGAGAGACAGACAGACAGAGTGTGGACGGGAGAGAGGCAAAGAGAGAGGGAGACACAGAATCTCAAGCAGGCTCCGAGCTGTCAGCACAGAGCTTGATGCAGAGCTCAAACTCACGGACTAAGATATCATGACCTCAGCTGATGTCAGACACTAACCAACTGAGCCACCAAGGCACCCCCTCATGGATTTCATTATTGAAGCATAATTTAGGAAATACAATAAACTCATATGTTGGAAAACAACTGAAGTCTTACGCAACTTTGCAGAAAACCTCCCTTACTGAGTCATTTGTTCATACAGATAATTATTAACAGCTAACATTTATTTTTTACTTTCCAAATGCCAGGTACTATTTTATGTCTGTTACATGTATTAGTCTATTGAATTCTTCAGCATTTTTTTTCTAACCACCTTCCAAGAGTATTTTCAGAAAAAGAAATGTGTTTCGTTTTTCATCATACTGCTTCTTTGTATTATTCTAGTCATTTTTAAGAAAAAAACTGATATACTTAATAAAATGTAGTGTTTTTTTTATCTCTGGTAAAAGAAAAGCCTCATATGGGTTTAACCTTAATTTTAGTGAATTTTAAATGTAATGAAGTACGGGACTGATTATAACATAATTATAAGCAGCACTGAAAAAGTAATTGTCTTCACATTCTTTTTGCTCAGTTTTAAAATATATTGTTAATCATGAGAGCTTCATTTTCTCAGTTTCTAATATCACATAACACAGTATAAACTATGATGAAATTCACCATCGCTTATACTATTTGTGAATCTTCATTTCAATCTTCTTGAAAATTTCAAGTTTGGGGCTATCTTGATGGGTACGATTAGTTTATCTTCTTTAATTTTTTTCTCCTAATACAGCCTATGGAGAAATCTGAGAAGTGTGAACACTGTCAGTTCTACTTTTCTTTTTTATCACTCTGGTCTTTTGCTCATATTATAGATACAATATTTCAATAAATTTATCTTCTGAACGATGTAATGCTTTTAGAAATAGGCACAAATAATAAGGACAGCTCAATGACTTGACACAAATTGAATGCATTATGTAACTCCTACCCAGATCTAGAAATAGAATATTAATAGGCCCCCAGCAGCTCCGTCATGCCTCAACCAGTGACATTTCCAATCCCTCTTCCCCAAAGATAACCAGTATGCTGACTTCTAATATCATAGATTGCTTTTCTCTCTTGTGTGGAAGTTTCATATACTCTAAGTCATAAAGTACATTCTCTTTTGTGTCTGGCTTCTTTCTTTTTATCCCTAACTTCAGAGTATTCCATTGTATGAATACCAAAATTTGTTTGTCTGCTCTACTACTGAAGAATGTGTAGAGTTGTTTCCAATTTTAGCTATTAGAAAAAATACTACTATGAATATTTGTATACATGTATCTTTGTGCACATATGTACACACTTCTTCACATATGCATATGCTTCTGTAGGCATCTAATTGCTGGGTCAGTGGGGGTATGTATGCCCAGCTTTAGGAGATCCCACAAAATGTTTTTCCAGAATATTTTCTCACCAGGAGTAAACAAAGTTCTAGTTTCTCCATAATCTTGCTGTACTTTGGTACCATCAGCCTTTTTATTTTATCAGTCTATGATTCTATAGTATTATGTCATTGTGGTTTCCATTCATATTTTCCAGATGACAAGCTTAAATACTTTTTCAGTGTTTTAGTGGTCACTATGAAATACCTATTTTGTAATGTAACTATTCAAGTATTGCCCATTTTCTCTATTGTGCTGTCTGTATTTTTGTCATTAATTAGTAGAAGTTCTTTATATATCTGAATACAAGTCCTTTTTAGTATCCTTACCTGTTTTGCACAGAAGCTTCCCCACTCTGTAGCTTACCTTTTCACTCTCTTAATGGTGTCTTTAGTTGTATAATCTTAATTGATGGGTTTGTTTGTTTGTTTTTTTAGTAAAAGATACTTGTCCATTTTGTGAGATTCTATTTTGCTTCAAGTAGGAAATAACCATTTTCAAACAACTTGACCAGGCTCATTGAATCTACAGCATAGTACGATACTCCCAAATGAAGGGTGCCTAGTCAGGGTCCCATTCTCAGAGATATTCTCTGGAAACAAAAACAAGATCCAGTGGCCAGAAATGCTCTATATTTTGAGTTAACTATGATCATCAACAGCTGCTAACTTTATATATTAAAAAAAAACACACACACACACACAAAACAAACAAACAAACAAACAAAAACAAAAACAAAAAACTACCAGATGCCATAGATCTCCTGATAGAAAACACACAGCACACATTGTGGAGTAGTCTTCCCAGAACTTCAAATCTGAATCTATTAAGTATCAAGATTTAACTATCACAGTACAAGACAGAAGGACATCTTGATAGGAACCAACTCACAGGCAAAACAATTCTAGAATATATGACATACAGAATACATGTTATCTAGAATACATGGCATGTGATAGACCAGGGAAGAGACTGAAATACAAAAATCATATGGGAAGTATGAGAAATGTAGGAATAAAAGGTATTTGGAAAACAACAAAGGGCACTAAAACATCACAGTCCAGTTTCTACACAGGTTGTTCATACAACTGGCAAAAGAAAAACCATTTCCACTGCTTCTCACTGGGAACGCAAGCAGCAGAATTCATGTTTTGGGAAGTTCTGTAGAAGTAAGCCGGTTTCTCCAACAAATTGAAAACAAAACAGGAAGAAACCTATAGATTAAAAGAGATTTTAAAACAAATACTTCGATTGCATTGTGTATACCTTATTTAGATCCTGATTCAAACTGTACGAATGCATTTATGGGGAAACCATGCAAATCTGAATCCTAACATGATATTTGATATCCCTAAGGAATTATTGCTAATGTTTTCAGGGATGAGAACTATATTGTTTGCTTTAAGAATCTCTACTTTTTAGAGGTATCTGACGAAGTATTTGCTGAAGGAATGAAATTAAATGCTATCTGCTTTTGTTTTCTCCCCAAAATATCCAGTATGGCTGAACAGTGAGGGATATAGGTAGAACAAAATTAGCCTTGCGTTGATAGTTGATGAAGCTGGGTAATGGCTATCTGGACGTTCATTATGCTATTCTCTCTACCTTTGCATGTACTTGAAAATTTCCAGACTAAAAAGGTAAGAAAAATAGTTTTGCCTGACTTGAGATCAAGGCAATAATAGACTTGTGCACAATGTGAGGACACATGAAAAATATACTGCATTTCAGAAAATAGGCTATAGTTGCTTAAATCATCTCGTCTGCCTAAAACTGGAATTGGTGGTTAGGACTTACTTGGCCAGGATGACGTAGCTGGATCCCCTATGCTTTCAGAGAAGAATTGCAGATTTGACTCCACTTGTCCAGAATCTACATGAAAAGCTGCAGTCTGGAAAATATCGCAGGGAGTTGGGGAAGGGATGAGGGGGTAAGACTGCAAGCTAACAGCAAGGTTGAAAGGCCTAGAGGGATTTGCTGGTGAACAGTGACACAGACCAGACCCTCCAAACTGGAGGCCAAACTCACCATTCAGCATGGCATTTGCTTTTGGTTAATTATAGGGAATAAAGAGAGAAAAGAAGAATGTTTGGTTCCAGGTGTCTTTTCCATCTATACCTGAAACTCTCACTTTATAAAGAACCAAAAATTGAGACACATCTCTTGATGTGTTAGTAATGTACGCCTAAAGTATTGTATTGTGAAGAAATTAATTGTATTATATATAACTTGTATATTGAGTAGAGAGATTTTAAATTCATACTTAGAAAATACTGAATAATAAGTGTGGTTCACTCACACACAAAACTGATTTATACATACCATTTGAAATTCTACAGAAAATGCTTCAACTTACTCCCATGTTATGTATAAGAGAAAGAAATTCAGTAGAGAATAAATTGATGGTAAGAGGCATTGAAGAGTTGTGCATTAGTAGATATCTTTATAACACCAAAATCTAGCCTCAGGATCATATTAGCACCTTAAATACATCAAAATCTCCACACAAGTACTTATGCAATCTGTCATTACTATCTGCCAAATTAAATCTCAGCTGACACTGAAACTATGGAGGTCAAATCTGATAAATAAAACTCAAGTACAAAAAGATTAAATAATATCCTCAAATGCAAACCAGACTAGAGTCTAACTTAAAAGCTCATTGTTTTCAGATCTATGTTCAGATTATTTTTATTACTTGCCATTTTATTGATTCATCTATATTTTTGATCTCCCAAAGTAGTCAGAGTTGTGTATTACATTGCCCTTATTGTAATCACAAGGTTTATCCCGGTTTCTGAGGACTAAAAAGTGATGAGTAGGGAAAATCAGATGGAATAAAAGAAAAATATGTCAACTCCTTTTTTTTTCACAAGTCAGAGAAAAGGTACAACAACAGAACAAAAAAAAAACAATATAACAAGAATAATCACATGGTTATTAATTAAAACATGACTCAGGTGGTGTTTGATTTAAAGTATCATTTCATTTTGCTTTCAAGGTTAGGTTGTAAACAAATGCTTGACAAAGCAACAGGGAGCTTGCGACTGTATTTTAGCAGTAATTTCATTTGCCCACCAGATGGCAGGCTTCTCCGGATCTTCGCGGCTCCCTCTAGAGTCCAGCTATTCATTGCTGACAAAGCAGTCAGATTATATCTGTGTACTCCGTTTGAATATGGGAAATCTGCCAGGACTCCGTGGCTCCAGGATTAAATGTCTCTTATTTGAAAAGAGATTTCCATGGGCAGAGGTTTTTATTTTTTTAAGTCATACATATATCTTCGGGACAAAGGCTATTTACATAAACTCGAGGCTTAAGTTGAGCTTCTCAGGATCTCAGCTGGCACTTTTTCTTGATGTTCAGCACCCCAAGAGGCTGGTAAATGCACTAGTGAATGTTTCAGAGTATTGTATTTCTTAAAGCAGAGCCAAGTAAGAAGTATTCAAATGTATCTCAAGTATTCTCATCTAATCTCAGCTCCTAGAGTATTTACTTAAAACATTTTCATTTTCTTGGCAAGGAGCTATGTAAATACATTCAATTTTACCTTTTTTTATACATAAGTCCTTGAGACATTTTGACTAATGTGTTAGGTTTAAGAATTTTACTCTCTAACTACATGTGCACAAATATATCATAAACTAATTCCAGAATAAAAGGCTTACCTCAATGATCAGTGACATTTACATTCAGGAATCATAAGCAATTGAAAATTCATCTACTCCCCATACTGTTAGAAAGAAACAATGCATTTTCACATTATGTATTTTTAATTTGTATTTCTAACAAATTCCTATCTCTGACAGAGATCGATATTAGTGGACTACTTTTTCAATACAGGAAATCACACAATCCTAGACGCTATCTATACCTTAGATTGGGAGAAGGCTAGGAACATTCTCACAGGATGCCTGCACAGAGCAAAAGGTGTGGCTTTAGGGAAAGAGACTTCCCAGGCAAGGAGAGCGTGACGGGGACTCAAGGAGGCACATCTGGGGTAGGACTCTGTCCTTATCACCTTGACTTTTTCCTACTGGAGGGTAGCAGAAAATGCCATCCCCAAATATGACTGTAGGAGTTCAGGACGTGCCACCCCAAAGATGCCACTTTGGAATACTGATTACTCTTAGCTGTAGGCACTAACAAAAGGCAAACACAAGGAAAGACTGTCTCTGAGCTCCTTGTATCTACCTAGAGACAGATCCTCCAAAGGTACTTGGTTATTATAAATCTCCATCAACCAGAAGATTGCCTTGTATTATAGGAGAAGAGACTTGAAGTTGACATCACACCCAGACAAACTTGGTCACAAACTGCCATACCTCCCATCTATTTTTCTAAAGGTCCCTTCATTTTCTCTAAAAATTATTTGTAAAAAATCATTCTACCCTAAGAAGCCTGCATTCCATAACCCCTTTCCCTATTAAAGTCTAAATTTAAAGCTACCTCTTTGTGTTACTCAGTTTCCCTGGGTATCTCTCTTGTATATATGAGGTCTACATGTTAGTAAACTTCCATTTGTTTTTCTCTCATTAATTTGCTTTTTATTATATGGGTCTCAGGCAAGAACTCCGAAAGGTAGAGGAAAAATTATTTCCCCTTACTTAAACTACTCATACTTAACAGAGAAAGGCACAAGTTAGTGACCAAAACTATGGGTAAGATCTACCCTGCCTTAGATTCTCATTCTCTCCTCGTACCCCCTACTCCACACAATGCAGTATGATGCAAGTCTAGAGAATCTACACTATTTTTCATACATGTAATACAATGCAAGTATTAGAACTCAGTGTAACTTTTCATAAAAAAAATACTCATTACCCAGAACTAAATTCACAATGATTCAGAGAGAATAGGTCTGTAATCCAGTTGCCAAATAATGTAGCATATGTGGATACAATCATGCATAGAAAAGGGAAATTTTTTATGGATGGGGAATTGGGGACAAAATTATTTAGGCAAACAAGGCAACAAGGAGAGGTTTTAGTATTATTCATGCTAGTTAAAAGAGAGAGGGAATTCTATCCTATTTCAAAAGTGAAAAGCCATAGGTGCTTCATATAAAATTAGAGTTTTCCATTTAACTTCTCTATTTAAAATTCCTCTATAACTCTTATTCTGTAGCCCAAAGGATTAATTCCAGACCACTTTCTGTGACCTTTAAGATTAGTCCACAGCTCCCTTTCATGGCTCCCCTTCTCTGCTTTGCTTTGTAATTTCCTGAGTAGACTGTGAGTTTCTTATTTTCAAGTCCATCTTGCCAGATAGTATGCTCCTGGCCATTTTTCTGCTTATCTTTGAAATTTCCAGTGGATTCTCAATACGTGTGTCATGACTTTGTTAATCAATTAAGTAACCCAAGGTTAGTTTTCTGACTACACTATTTCTGTAAAATTCCAAACACCTGCGAAATATATGCCTATTCATTTTTCCCTGGAAAGCCCTGGAACACCTGTGTATTATACTAGTACCCTAGGGCTGCTGTAGCAACTACTAAAAGCTGGGTGGCTTAGAGCAGCAGACATCTATTCTCTAAAAGTTCTAGAGGTCAGGGGTGCCTGGGTGGCTCAGTCAGTTAAGCGACCAACTCTTGACTTTGACTCAGGTCATGACCTCACAGTTCCTGAATTCAAGCCCCTGATCAGCTCTGTGCTGAGAGTGTGGAGTCTCTTTGGGATTCTCTCTCTTTCTCTCTCTCTTTCTCCCCTCCCCCACTTGTGCTCGTGCTCTCTCTCACAAAAATAAACTTTAAAAAAATTTAAAAATAAGTAAAAGTTCTGGAGGTCACAAGCTTAAAATCAAGGTATCAGCAGGGCCGTGTGCTCTTCAGAGGGTCTGGGGGAGAAACCTTTTTTACCTCTTCCAGCTTCTGGTTGTTGACATTCGTTGGCATTTCTTGGCTCTTGGCTGCACCATTTCAATCTCTATCTCCATCCTCACGTTGCTTTGTCCTCTGTGCTTTTGTGTGTCTACAGTCCCTCACCCCTCTCTTATAAGATATGCATAGTGGCATTTAGGGTCCAGCAGTTAATCCAGGATAAAATTCTCCTCTCAAGCTCCTTACCTTAATCACATCATTGCCAGATAAGGAAATATTCATTCTTCTGCCATATAAAGTGACACTCAAATTTTCAAGTGATCAAGATGCAGACTTCTTTTTTATTTTGTTTTTAGTTAAAAATTCTTTTTTCTAATGTTTATTTATTTTTGAGAGAGAGTCAGAGTGCAAGCGGGGGAGAGGCAGAGAAAGAGGGAGACACAGAATCTGAAGCAGGCTCCAGGCACTGAGCTGTCAGCACAGAGCCCGACACGGGGCTCGAACCCACAGACCGCGAGATCATGACCTGAGCCGAAGTCACATGCTTAACCAACTGAGCCACACAGGTGCCCCTAGACTTATTTTTAGGGACCACATGTAGCCCATTATAACCTTAGCACAAACAATTGAGCTTATGAGAATATAAAGTCAAAACTGGGTTCAGGGTATCTATCACCAACACAGTGTATTCTTGGAGAGACCTAAAGTTAGATGTTTCTATATGGTGAAATGGAACCTTTACATATAGTACATCCAGGTGGATTGCTAATGTTAAGTGAGCTTTATAAAATTTTTTTAATGTTTATTTATTTTTGAGAGGCAGAGAGAGAGAGAGAGAGAGAGTGTGAGCGAAGGAGGGGCAGATAGAGAGGGAGACAGAATCCGAAGCAGGCTCCAGGCTCTGAGCTGTCGGCACAGAGCCCGATGCGGGTCGAACTCACCAACCACAAGATCATTACCTGAGCCCGAGTCAGACACTTAACCGACTTAGGGCGCCCTTAAGTGAGCTTTAAATAAACTGACATTTCCTAGAAAAAAAAGGGATGCAGGAGACAAAAGTACAAAAGACTCTGGGCGCGTTTGGGTGGCTCAGTCAGTTGAGCATCCCATTCTTAATTTCAGCTCAGGTCATGAAACCCGGGTTGTGGGATCGAGCCCTCTGTCAGGCTCTCTGGGGATTCTCTCTCTCTCCCTCTCTCTCTGCCCCTCCCCTGTTTGCTTTCTCTTGGGGGTGGGGGGGGCAAACAAACAACAACGACAACAACAACAAAAAACATAAATAAAAGAAGACTCTGGTGATAAAAGCATAACAAGGCCCTCTGGCTCCCCACATTCAACAGGCCAGTGTTGTGAATGTTTAGGGATGGAGACCTCAAATACATGTAGCCCAGAAAAAATATTTGGAGGCTAGATCCAAAAGGTAGATAAGAAGCTCAAGATGAAAACTTAATTTTCATTTCCCTGAAACAAAGGAGTTGAGAGAGCAAGAGTGAGCAAACTGTGGGGTAAAAAGAAATAAAAAATTACTTCCACCTACCTCCAAAAGCTCAGGATAAAGGAAGAACCAGCCAGTGTGAAGGAAGATGTGGCATGTGAAATGGGGGGAGGGGCGGGGCGATGGTCAGTCTACTCAGTGCTGTAAACTAACAAACTGTCCTAAGCATGTAAACTAAAATAAGGTTTTATATGAATCTGTAATCTGCCCGCCACTTTGCCAATATTCTTACACTCTAAGATTCCACTATATGGAGAAGAGATCCCTGGATTTTGAAGCAGAGATTCACCCCTGATTCCGCCAGGGAAAGAAGTCAGAAAATAATTAGAACATTGGCAATAGGAAACTAATTTTTTTTTTCCTGGGCAGGGTGGAAATATTTTATCACAAAGGACACAAAAAATCATTTAAAATACCTGTAAAATTATATGCTGGAAATTCAAACACCTTCTGTACCCATAAAGCAAGGCTCAAGACAGATAATAGAAGAAAAAAACCTAAGGACTGTATTTGTGATTGACTCCAGGATTTAAGTTACCACTTTGTCAACCCTAATTAATGAGAGTATCTTGTCAGACAAATACTACTAGTTTGGAAGCCTCTAGTGGATTTGAACATTACTAAAATCTTTACTGGATATAAAGTTCAAACTGTAGTCATAGCCCAGTGATTAAAAAAATAAAATAAAAGTGATTAATTAGGTGATTTTAACCAAACTCAATTGCATAGCCAATCCAATTGATTCTTTTAAAAGTGTCTCTTAATTGGTCTAAAACCTCCCAATGTCATTAAAAAATGGTGACCATAAGGCCACCCCCATTTTGCTGAGTTGCTGCAAACAGACATGAGAGCATAAACAACTTGACCATTATTTTTCTTTTGTTATCTGAAAATGAAGCTAGTATGTGGTTACAAATGGCTGTGGTGAAAGGGATGCTTTATGTATTGAAACAGTCTGTGGTGGACATAGCATTATTCCTCCAGAGAGCATTTATGAGTTATTAGGACTCCAGTACACAACGTATAAACCATTTACTACAATATTTTTTTAAGAGAAAAGGAATAGGAACTCAGTGGGCATTATAGTGTGTGTGTGTGTGTGTGTGTGTGTGTGTGTGTGTGTTTTATATTGCCAGCAAGTATTCAAAAATCAAAAGCCTTTAAAAATTTTTGCTCTTGTAATCATCTTTGAAAGTATTTCCACCTGTCTCATCCCCTCATCATATATATACAAGGGCATTTGCACATGTTTGTTTTCCCACACCTGAAAAGTACTTAAATTTTATAGCTACCATCTATGAGAAACCAATAAAACCCTACAAACACTATAGCTCTGTAGAAAATTCAGTTTTAAATCTGCACATTTACTATTCAACTTCACTATGTATCAACAAACATGTAGTTAATAGACCCAGAGCAGCAAAAGATAACCATCTACGAAACATGAATTATAAACATATAGGCAAGTTTACCATTTTCTTCAAGCTTTGACATTAAATTTTCTGGTGTGTTTTCAGTACTTTTAAGGGTCAAATAAGGACCTACAACTCATTTAAATATAAAATTATCATTTTTATTTTTTTGTCTTTTTTCTGATCTTCAAAATAGTTCTTTGAATAGCACTATTTGATGTTGCTTATCAAATTTCATTTGCAATTTATAGACTTACAATCTACAGAGGAAGAATCTCCCAGATATGATATGGAATTTGTTCCATAATAAAATGAAGATGCAAAATGAAGTGAATGAGGAGGATAAGCCAACTAAAGATAAACAACAATGTTAGAAAGTTTTTTAAGGCCTGAATGATAAAAAAAAAATCTAGAGACATGGCAGAAAATGTTCAGCTAGGAATTTAGAAACTATTCTAACTGGCTTCTCCAATTCCCTCAGTGACTTATAGAAATCATTTATGTTTACTCAGCTCTTCAGTTAATCCTTACTATACCAACGAATTCTCATTACATACCTGCTCATCTAATCTATTTCTTAATCTGCAAAATGGGAATAACAGCTACTGGCTGGCCAAGATAATGGCTCGAAGTTACATGAGGCTGCTCAGGCTAGATGGGAGTCAGAAGAAATCGCTGGAACTCAGATATCTTTCAGTCAGGTGACACTTGATACCCAAGCAAATAATAATAACACCAGTGAAAAATGACAAAAGAAATGACTGCTGCAGAAAACACTAAGGAAAAACAATTTAAAGAAGGTACTTGCTGGGCAGCCAAGACAGACACATTACGTACAGTGGGGTAGGGGTGGGGGTGGTGAGGGATACAGATCACTGTGGGAAAAAGTATGGTGGTTCCTAAAGAAATTAAACATAGAATTAGCATATGAGCCAGCAATGCAACTTCTGGATATTATATCCAAAAGAACCAAAAACAGGGACTAAAACAGGTATTTGTGCATCATGTTCATAGCAGCATTATTCACAATAGGCAAAAGTGGAGGCAACACAAGCATCCATTGACAGATGAGTGGGTAAACCAAGTGTGGAATATGCATTCAGTGGAATACCGTTCAGCCTTAGAAAGGAATAAAATTATGATACATGTTACAACATGGATGAAACTTGAAGACATTATGCCAAGTGAAATAAACCAGACACAAAAGGACAATAATATCACTTATATGAAGCACCTGGAGTGGTCAAATTCGTACAGACACAAAGCATAATGGTGGTTGCCAGGCCTGGGAGGCTGGGGGAGTGGGGAGCTATTGTTTAATGGGTGCAGAGTTTCAGTTTGGGAAGATAAAAAAAGATCCATAGATGGATGATGGTGATAGTTGTACAACAATATGAATCCACTCGCTGCTATTGAATTTTACAGCTATAATAGATTAAAATGGTAAATTTATATTATGTATAGTGTATCACGGTGAAGAATATTTCTTCCTGAGTTTTACAAAACTAATTTATGAAAGAGGCTACCATATAAAAGAACAAGTTATTTTAAAAATAATATACAAGATATGAAAGGTGATTTATAAGAGAAAAGAGAAATAGAAAGTGGGCCATTTTCTTGAGGAAGGTCAGCATACTAATAAAGGTCCAGAGAAGACTAAAGGCAAGAAGCACCACTAGATGACTGTCTTTTCCAGGTTAAAATAATGATACCCAGTTCTGAAGATAGTTTTACATTAGAGCCTCATAATTTCAAGTTTATCACTTGGCTGCTAATCTTTGGGACACCAAACACTCCAGATATGAAGCCTAAGACTGAGAAAATGGCATCACCCTCAATTTTTCTCCTACCCAAAGCCAAATTAAATGAAAAAGTCGGCGTGGCATTTCGAAATTTGTGGATGTGAATGGAATGAAAGAAGTTCATGTTAGAAATATGTTTGGTGTTTAAGAGGACTTAAAGAATGATATATATGGAAAAAGAGTAGAGCAGAATTGTATTGTTCAGAGGATTAGGTATTTAATCCTTAAATGTTATGGATATGGAGTATAAAAGGTTTCTTAAGATAGAGTCTCTTAAAGAAAGGTGTACTAGTGTTTCTTAGTTGCTATGGTATTAGCTTTGTGGGCAGATGCTGAATTCAAACAAAACTACAGACATCTATCTTATTGTGCCCCAGGCTACTTGACATATTGATGATGAAGAGGATAATTAAACCAATTCCTTTTGTAAATCTTAGCCCAAATTTCTCAGGTCCATAATATATCACAAAAGCAAATCTTGTATCTAGAATAAGTTCTACTGAAAAGAATGTATAAATAGTGAGAAGCAAGTCTATTTTTTTCAATATTATTTTAGTCATTTCTGTATTATGCCTACAGGTGTTCCCTTAGGTAAAAGAACAACAGCTCGCTAGTTTTACTTTGAACAATTTAATATGTTATCCTTTGAAAATTGCTTTTGGCCAAGAAAAAAATAAAACTATATAGTAAAGACGAATAACTGAGACTTTGAAATAAAACTTTTATTACATCATTGAAATTGACTAACCATCCAATATCTGATATCAGGTACAATGACCAGAGTTGCCCCTAGAACACTAGATTTTTCATTGCCTGCTCCAGGCAATTATCCTCCAGTAAGTTACAGAAGCTGCAAATGTCTGTATTGGGTTTGCCAGAATCATCTGGACTTACCTCAGGAAGCTAAACAGTGGTTTGATCTTTCAGAAATTTTCAGTGGAAACAAAACTTGTCTTTAGTAGTCTCTTTTCTTGCTCATTCTCCCTTCTTTAATTCTCCAAATCATCTTATTATCCTCACATTATCCCTGAACCTTCATATTGTATCAAAAGTATAATTGAAAAATAATGAGAAGGAAAGACTAATATAATGAAATAAAACATAGCAGTACTTATGTCAAGATGACCCCTGATACTTAGAGATATTTAAACGGAATCCTCTCTTAACTTCACAAATAAAATCAGCCAAAGTGACCAAAACAGCACTTTCATACATTCTAACTTGGGAGAGCATAAAGTATTCCCTAACCCTGCAATCCCTATCAAAATAACACCAGCATTCTTCACAGAGCTAGAGCAAACAATCCTAACATTTGTATGGAACCAGAAAAAAACCCAAATAGCAAAGCAATCATGAAGAAGAAAATCAAAGCTGGAGTCATGACAATTCCAGACTCTAAGCTGTATTACAAAACTGTAATCATCAAGACAGTATGGTACTGGCACAAAAACAGACATATAGATCAATGGAACAGAATAGAGAATCCAGAAATGGACCCACAAATGTATGGCCAACTAATCTCTGACAAAGCAGGAAAGATTATCCAATGGAAAAAAAAAGACAGTCTCTTCAGTAAATGGTATTGGGAAAACTGGACAGTGACATGCAGAAGAATGAGCCTGGACCACTTTCTTACACCATACACAAAAATAAACTCAAAATGGATGAAAGACCTAAACTTAAGACATAAAGCCATCAAAATCTTAGAGGAAAAAACAGGCAACAAACTCTTTGACCTCGGCCACAGCAATTTCTTACTTGACATGTCTCTAGAGGCAAGGGAAACCATAGCAAAAATGAACTATTGGGACCTCATCAAGATAAAAAGCTTCTGTACAGCCCATTTCTTCACTGGATTATTTGTTTTTTTGGTGTTGAGTTTGGTAAGTTCTCTATAGATTTTGGATACTAACCTTTTATCTGATATGTCGTTTGCAAGTATCTTCTCCCATTCCGTTGGTTCCCTCTTAGTTTTGCTAATTGTTTCCTTCTCTGTGCAGAAGCTTTTTATTTTGATGAGGTACCAACAGTTCATTTTTGCTTTGATTTCCCTTGCCTCTGGAGATGTGTTGAGTAAGAAGTTGCTGCGGCCAAGGTCAGAGGTTTTTGCCTGTTTTCTCCTTGAGGATTTTGATGGCTTCCTGTCTTAAGTTTGGGTCTTTCATCTGTTTTGAGTTTATTTTTGTGTATGGTGTAAGAAGTGGTCCAGGTTCATTTTTCTGCATGTCGTTGTCCAGTTTTCCCAGCACCACTTGATGAAGAGACTATCTTTATTCCATTGGATATTCTTTCCTGCTTTGTCAAAGATTAGTTGGCCATACGTTTCTTCAAAGAAGACATCCAGATGGCCAACCGACACATGAAAAAATGCTCAACATTATTCATAATCTGGGAAATACAAATCAAAACCACAATGAGATACCACCTCACACCTGTCAGAATGGCTAATATTAACAACTCAGGCAGCAACAGATGTTGGCGAGGATGTGGAGAAAGAAGATCTCTTTTGCATTGCTGGTGGGAATGCAAGCTGGTGCAGCCACTCTGAGAAACAGTATGGAGGTTCCTCAAAAAAATTAAAAATAGAACTACCCTATAACCCAGCAATTGCACTACTAGGTATTTATCCAAGGGATACAGGTATGCTATTTCGAAGGGACACATGCACCCCAATGTTTATAGCAGCACTATCAACAACAGCCAAAGTATGAAAAGAGCCCAAATGTCCATCGATGGGTGAGTGGATAAAGAAGATGTCATGTATATATACACAATGGAGTATTACTCGGAAATCAAAAAGAATGAAATCTTGCCATTTGCAACTATGTGGATGGAACTAGAGAGTATTATGCTAAGCAAAATTAGTCAGAGAATGACAAATATCATATGACTTCACTCATATGAGGACATATATATAAGGACATATATATAAGACACAGAACAGATTAACACAAGGGAAGGGAAGCAAAAATAATATAAAAACAGGGAGGGGGACAAAACATAAGAGACTCTTAAATATGGAGAACAAACAGAGGGTTACTGGAAGGGTTGTGGGAGGAGGGATGGGCTAAATGGGTAAGGGGTTTAAGGAATCTACTCCTGAAATCATTGTTGCACCATGTGCTAACTAAATTGGATGTAAATTATAAAAAATAAATAAATTATAGAAAAAAAATTCCCCCCCCATTGAACCTTCTTGCACTGTAGGTGGGAATGCAAACTGGTGCAGCCGTTCTGGAAAACAGTGTGGAGGTTCCTCAAAAAGTTAAAAATAGAACTACCCTACGACCTAGCAATAGCACTACTAGGAATTTATCCAAAGGATACAGGAGTGCTAATTCATAGGGGCACATGTATCCCAATGTTTACAGCAGCACTTTCAACAATAGCCAAATTATGGAAAGAGCCTAAATGTCCATCAACTGATAAATGGATAAAGAAGATGAGGTTTATATATACAATGGAATACTACTTGGCATGAGAAAGAATGAAATCATGCCATTTGTAGCAATGTGGATGGAACTGGAAGGTATTATGCTGAGTGAAGTAAGTCAGTCAGAGAAAGACAGATATCACATGTTTTCACTCATATGTGGATTTTGAGAAACTTAACAGAAGACATGGGAGAAGGCAAGGGGAAAAATAGTTACAAACAGAGAGGGAGGAAAATCATAAGAAACTCTTAAATACATAGAACAAACTGAGGGTTGATGGTTGGGGAGAGGGGAAAGTAGGTGATGGGCATTGAGGAGGGCACTTGTTGGGATGAGCACTGGGTGTTGTATGTAAGCGATGAACCACGGAAATCTACCCTAAAAACCATAGGCACATTTTACACACTGTATGTTAGCCAATTTGACAATAAATTATATTAAAAAATCATTAAAAATATAACATTTCAAAAAAAATCCACAAACAAACATAAAAGCTTCTGCACAGCCAAGGAAACAAGCAGAAAAACTAAAATGCCATTGATGGAATGGGAGAAGATATTTGCAAATGACATATCAGATACAGAGTTAGTATCAAAATCTATAAAGAACTTATCAGACTCAACACCGAAAACACAAATAATCCAGTGAAGAAATGGGCAAAGGATGTGAACAGACATTTTTCCAAAGAAGACATCCAGAATGCTAACAGACACATGAAATAAAGCTCAACATTACTCATCATCAGGGAAATATAAATCAAAACCACAATAAGAAACCACCTTACATCAATCAGATTGGCTAAAATTAACCACTCATGCAACAATAGATGTTGGCGAGGATGTGGTGAGGATGTTGCACTGTTGGTGGGAATGCAAACTTGTGCAGCTACTCTGGAAAACAGTATGGAAGTTCCTCAAATGATTAAAATTAGAACTACCCTATGACCCAGCAATTGAACTACTAAGTATTTATCCAAAGTGTACAAAAATGCTGATTTGAAGGGACACATGCACCCTAATGTTTACAGCAGCACTATAGCCAAAGTATGGAGAGAGCCCAAATGTCCATCAACTGATGAATAGATAAAGAAGATGTGGTACATATATACAATGGAGCATTATTCGGCAACCAAAAAGAATGAAATCTTGCCATTTGCAAAACGTGGATGGAACTAGAGTGTGTTATGCTAAGTGAAGTAAGTCAGAGAAAGACAAATATGATTTCAGTCACATGTAGGATTTAAGATACAAAACAGATAAACATAAAGGAAGGGAAGCAAAAATAATATAAAAACTGGGAGGGAGACAAACCATAAGAGACTCTTAAATACAAAGAACAAACTGAGGGTTGCTGGAGGGGTTTTGGGGTGGGGGAATGGGCTAAATGGGCAAGGGGCATTAAGGAGGACACTTGTTGGGATGAGCACTGGGTGTTATATGTAAGTGATGAATCACTAAATTCTATTCCTGAAATCATCATTACACTATATATTAAATAACTTGTATACAGATTTTTAAAAATGATAAAAATAAACAAATTATTCCCTAACCCTTATGAAAAGCAACTTGGAAATATGTATCAAGGCCTTTAAATATTACTATACCCTTGACTGATAATTCTACTTGTGGTATATATGCCTAAGTAACTAATCTTAGATATAAAATGTTTTACACAGAAAAATTATAAACAATCATTCAAATGACAATTAAAATCTCAAGTAATGCAGAATAACTAAGGAAACTGTAGTGAATCCATAAGGTAGATATTCAAAGCCATTTAACAAGATGATCTATAACACTTACAAATATCTTTGTGCTAACATTTATATGGAAAAAAGCAAACAGCAGTGCAGGTAGGTTGCAGAATGTATTTGCATTACGGTATCAAATTATAGGTACTGACTATTGGCATGAACATAACAGATTAGTATTTTACCCTGTGGATTTGGATCCCAATTCTAATTCAACATATTCAAGTATGTTACTTAAAGTTAAAAGTTTTTAACTTATTGTCTAGATCAATCATCCTATGTTTATAAATATGGGTAGAATGGTCAAAGATTGTTCAAACTACTAGAATAAGATTTGAAAGTATAAAATGGCTGAAGTTAATATGCACACTTAGAACATTGAAACTATTTGTTTCAAATTCAGTTTCTATCCAACTATTTCTCCATTTCTTTCCAAGTTATTCTTTTACTGTCTTCTATTTCCACCAGGTAATATTCTAACATTCTAACATTATTAGGTTGGGCTACATCAGAGACAAAACCCAAAATATTAGTGGCTCAATGGAGAGATTGTATTTCTTTTTCACAGGAAAGGACAGTAGAGGTAGTCCATCCAGGGTTGGTATGAATTGAACATTACCAGGCCTGCAGGTGTCTTTCACTTTCTTTCTCTTTCCCCTTCTCCTTCATCAAACATCCTCAAAACATTGCTTCTTCCTCAAAGCCATGATAGCTCTGAGTTGCCATAGTCACTCCAGCAACCAGCCTTCCACCTCCCATTTTAGAGACATTCCTTGGCATTTACGGATACTATTTCATGCTTATATCTGAATGCTCATAACTTTGTCACATAATCGACCTCGCTCCTAGGAAAAGCTGGGAAGTATTTAAACTGGCAGCCATGCCCTAAAAATCAGGGACTGTATATTACTGAGGAGGAAGTACAGAAGAACAATTAGAAAATAACCAGCAATATGCTGCACAGGTCTTGCTCTTCATTATATTCTCATGGTACCTATCACAGGGCCTTGCACAAAATAGATGTACAATAAATAGTTCATTAATAGTACTTTTAAAATTTAATTCAACTGATAGAGATTACTCGGACACAAATTTGGGAATATGATCTAGAAATGCTATGTCTAGTCATTTATATTAAGTAATAAATCAAAGATGTGCTAAAGGATTTAACAACTGCTTATTAAAATACTGTTTTCAGGTTCAGTTGGTTAAGAGTCTGACTCTTGGTTTTGGATCAGCTCATGATTTCATGGTTCGTGAGATTGAGCTTGGCATTGGGCTCTGCATTGACAAAATGGAGCCTGCTTGGAATTCTCTCTCTCCTTCTCTCTTTTTGCCCTTCCCATGCTCGTACTCTCTTTCTCTCAAAATAAATAAATAAAATTTTTTAAAAAAACATAAAATATTGTTTTCAAGACTAAAAAATGGGAAATAATAAATGACCAACAATACAAGACTGATAATGTAAATTATTGTATATCCCTAAAATATGATACTATGCTTGGAAAATGTTGGTTCTATATTAAGTTGAAAAGGGCTGATTACAGGGGCTCCTGGGTAGCTCAGTCGGTTAAGCGTCTGACTCTTGGTTTCGGCTCAGGTAATGATCTCACAGTTTCGTGAGTTCGAGCCCCACATCAGGCTCTGTGCTGACAGTGTGGAGCCTGCTTTGGATTCTTTCTCTCTCCCTCTCTCCCTGCCCCTCCCCTGCTCACGCTGTCTCTGTCTCTCTCAAAAGTAAATAAATAAACTTAAAAAAAAAAAAGGGCCGATTACAAATCAGATTTAGCAGAGGAAAAGGAAACTGAAAGATTTATCAAAATTATTAAGGTAATTAGCTAGGTAGTGTATTATAGGCAATTGTATGTTCACGTTTATGTCTTTTGCAAAATATTTTTTCTACAATAGCATTTTTTTTTCACAAAAGACTACTCATATGATGAAGTTACTTTTCAAATCATACTGTGAAAAGTAGATCAGCATCAAAACAGGATATTGGGGGGCGCCTGGGTGGCGCAGTCGGTTAAGCGTCCGGCTTCAGCCAGGTCATGATCTCGCGGTCCGTGAGTTCGAGCCCCGCGTCAGGCTCTGGGCTGATGGCTCGGAGCCTGGAGCCTGTTTCCGATTCTGTGTCTCCCTCTCTCTCTGCCCCTACCCCGTTCATGCTCTGTCTCTCTCTGTCCCAGGAATGAATAAAAAACGTTGAAAAAAAAAATTAAAAAAAAAAAAACAGGATATTGGTCAGAATTCACACAATATTGTTCATACTCTGGATAAAAGATAATTGAGGGACATGAGAAATCTCCACCTTATTTTTTCTTTATTATGTATTTTTCTTTATTACGTTTGCATAGAAAACAAGCTAGCTTTAAGAAAAAGAAGAAACAATATAAATTTCCAAGGTAACTATAACAATTGTTTAAACTGAAAACAGCCTCAAAAAATGCCATATGCTATGAAGGCAATACATACAAGAAAAGCCTCAATTTTTCTGCTAGTGTTTTCTACAACTAGCCATGCTGCTGAGCTGGAGCTAATGGCTGATAGGATCTGCTGCTAGTCAGATTATAGTCTCTCCTCTGTTGAGTGGACTATATCCATTTGGATTTATTCACTTGGAAGAGTCTGCTTTACCAACATACATAAGCAAGATCTGAGGGCCAAAGGAAATGTTATGGATAGTGCACCAAAATGCGAATTAAAAAACAAGTATAAAAAACTCTTAGAAGAAAACATAGGTAGTAAGCTCCTTGACATCAATCTTGGTGTTGTTATTGTTGTTGTTGTTTTTGATCTGACACTAAAAGCAAAAGCAAAAAGTAAATATATAGAATTACATTAAACTTAAAAGCTTCTGTACAGCAAAGGACTATCAAGTGAATGGGAAGTTAGGGGTTAATATTCCAAATATAAGAAGAACTCATACAACTGAATAGCAAAACAAAAACAAAGACAAATAATCCAATTAGCAAATGGGCATTATATCTGAATAGACTTTTTTTCAAAGAAGACATACAGATGGCCAACAGGTCCAGGAAAAGATGCTCAACATCACTAATCATCAGGAAAATGCAAACCAAAACCACAATGAGATATCATCTCACACTTTTAGAATGGCTATTATAAAAAAGACAAGAAAAAACAAGTGTTAGTGAGTATTTAGAGAAAATGGAACACTTGTGTAGTATTGATAGGAATGTAAATTGGTGCAGCCATTATGAAAAATAGTATGGACTTTCCTCAAAAAATTAAAAACAGAAATACCATATAATCTAGTAACTCCACTTCTGGGTACTTGTCCAAAGAAAAAAAAAGCATTAACTTGAAAAGATATATGCACTCATGTTTAATGCAGCATTATTTACAATACCCAAGATAGGGAAACAGCTAAGTCTCTCTCAATAGATAAATGGAAAAGATGTGATATATATGTATACAATGGAATGTTACTTGACCATAAAAAAGTTGAATGAAATCTTGCCATGTCTGACAACATGGACAGAACGTGAGAACACTATGCTACATGAAATAAGTCAGACACAGAAAGACAAAATACCACATGATCTCATATATGTGGAATCTAAAAAATAAAAAGAAAATCAACACTAAGCTCATAGATATGAGAACAAATTAGCAGTTGCCAGAGTGGGGGATAGGGGTAGGTGAAATGGGTGAAGGGAGTTAAAGGTGCAAACTTCCAGTTATAAAATGCATAACTATAATAATACTGTCTTGCATATTTGAACATTGCTAAGAGAGTAAATCTTAAAAATTCTCATCACAATAAAAAAAATGTAACCATCTATAGTGATGGATATTAACTAGATTTATTGTGATGATCATGTTACAATATACACATATATCAAATCATTATATTGTACACCTGAAACTAATATGGTTTTGTCAGTAATACCTCAATATAAAGAAGGAAATAAATTATTAATCAGTTCTGTTACTACTACTATATAAGTCACAATTTCCCAGAAAGTTAGTTTCCATGTTAACCAACTGCAATATAATTATATGATATTTAGATACTTTACTGAATTAAAATGAGATTCATACCTCAAATTATTTCTTAGTGAAAAGCAGCCCTGGGCTGAAAGCCAGGAGATTAAATGTCCACTCTCAGTTCCAGTCCTAATTTCTTATTAATTCTAGGCTTAGACAATGTATCAGAAGCTAATAGCATATCTGTATATGAAGAGGGATATGATGAACTCTAAGGTCTCATTGAATTTATTATTCCATTATTCTGTGAGTATGGCTTCCATAACAATTTCACATGCCAGAATATTGCCTCTGGCAAAAATTTCCTCGTATGTAAAACCTGATCCAGTTTTGAGAATATTATGCCTTATTGAATCTAGAGCTTGCCATAGTGTGAAAGCTATTCATCCTTTATCTGGAAAAACGATGTGCTTTTCCAGATAAAGGAAGAATAGCATACAGTTACTCAGTCTATGCCCCTCACACTGTGGGTAACTTCTCTAGTCTGCCTTGTTCAAATATGACAAAAGCATAAAAAAATGTAGTGATTGTAAACTGAGTGTAAGCAAGGCAACTGAATTCGGTATTTATTTAAACCGCAGGATTGATGCTCTCTATGTCAAGTTGATAGGGAAGAAAAGTCTTCATGGAACTAGATATGAAGCATGACACATTAGCAGCTTATTTTGAAAGAAAATTTGAAATAGAAAAGAATGATTCGCATTCACAAAAAGGCTCTATCACATTTTCAATTCTCCCTTGGGATTTTTGCTGCATGTTCCATATGCCTTCATGGGAAGTGACATCTCTAATGTAGCAGGAAACTTTCAGGTGGGTCTAAAATTGATGCTGTGATAGGACCAGAGACTTTTAGACAATTTGTGAAAAGAGGTTAAGACTCCAATTAAGTAATCTTGTTTTGTAAGACCCTGACAAAGCATTATTAGGCCATAGGGTTAAATGTTCCTAGACCTTACTAGATTGAAGATGAGTGTAAGCCATAAAATAGGCCTTATCCTCTGGACATGTCGCTGAACTGGAAGTTTATTAGAACATAATACATCATGCAGAATTGTGGCCAACTCCACTGACCACAATAACACCATGTCATGAGTTTTGCAGAATATAGACATAGATTTCGAATTTTGAGTAGATCAAGGTATTAATAAAAAAGCACTTAACTTTATATTTTCTGGGGCACTAATAAAAAGCCATTCCTAATCTCTGTCCATTTCTTAATAAAAAGGGAGCACCATTTCTTAGAGCACTTGAAAACACTTATCAGAAATGTTCCACATAAAGTGTCAGTATCCTCATTATAATCATTGTTATTAAGGGATATTACCATACTTCTGTCTAGGTCTCAGGCAACAAACTTTATTGGATCTCAGTTGGGAGAAGAAAGTTGTCCTTGCAAGGAAGAGGAAAAATTACCAATGTCTTTTCCCAACTAATTAGCATGTTCTGATCACCTACAGTCAAAAAAAAATTTTTCTCTTAAGTGGGAGAAAAACAAGGACATATTATAGTTTATATATCATCCTTTTGAATCAGGCATAATTTTTTGTCATAGCCTTGGCCTACGAGGAAAGTATCCCTTCATATATACATTTGAAGAGCTGATTCTGTTTATCTGTTTTTATATATATTGCATATAGTATTTTGTATGGTTAACCTGAAAGGGAAAACACAAAACAACTAATTATTAATAGGCGAAATTTCATTCATGCCTGATCACAAATTCTAAACCAGGATGTCAATGTATCATTAATATAAGAGTTGTTCTCCCAACACATGTTTGAATTTGGACTTCGAGACAGTGGCACAAGACATGGCCAAACAAGGTCTTTTTATCTGATTTGAGGCAGGAAAAATTTGTTTGCTCTAAGACTGGATAACTACTCATATAATTTTAGAGGTTAAAATTTATGAAACATTAAAATATTATAACAAAGTTGCTTAGTATTTATTTGACATTACTTAAATGCTTTTGTTTAAAGTACTTAAATGCTATACAAATTAAATGTTTTATATAAGCAGTCCCCAAACTGTGAAGGGATTATATTCCCACACTCGAGCAAAGTGATCTAGCGAATTTTTTCTTAAATGCATTCTAAACATATGCTTAAGCTTTAGGACTTTCTCACAACAGTTCCCTTAATGTAACTGAACTTTAGTACAAATAAAAATTTTAAATTGATATTTAATACATAATTCTCATGGTGAAGTGTTTATGAAGTCGAAACTCAGGATCCTGTGGCCCAGGGATAATGTCATGGATCCAAATTAACAATGTCTCTCCACTCTTGTTTTTAGTATGTCAATTTTGTCCACCAGCCTATTCCTCCGACGGTCACAAGATAACTACCAGCAGCAACTTTAGTCCACGTCCACTGGAAGTCAGGGAAACCTTTCCCTTAACTAAGGAATATAATATTCTCCTTCCAGTCTCACTGGGCAACCTTGGATCATGTGCCCATCTCCACACCAATAATGGCTGTTAGGGAAATTGCCTTAAATTAATCATGAAATTACCCTGGAACTCAGGACAAAAGTTTTAAAAAGCAGGGGGGTGGTGGTTTTATATTAAGAAGAAGGAAGACAGCAATGTATTTAGGGATTTGGGATTTGGGACGCAGTGGATATAATAAGAACAGATGAGGAGAGGATGGTGAATGGGGACAACTGTTCAAATTGGTGAATTGTTTACAGGTTATCTGTTGATAATTTAGGGAATATTCATATTTTTTAAATAAAATATGTATGTAGGGTCATGTTTCCAGAAATTATTGCAACTAATTTGAGAATCTTCCCAAGAAATCAGGTAGAGGATTATCTTAAAACTCCATCACATCTATTCTTTTCAAAAGACCTCCTTAAAAAAATCCTGGTTGCTGAGATGGAAGGCATCTTTCCTCTAAAACTGCCAGCACTGGGGCACCTGGATGTCTCAGTTGATGAAGAGTATGACTCTTGATCTTGGGGTTATAAATTCAAGCCCCATGTTGAGTGTAGAGATAACTTAAAAGTAGAGTCTTTAAAAAAAATTAAGCTTGGAAAAATTTTTCCCAGAACACATGATGCTTCAAAACTATATTTGTCATTAGCATTATCCTCACTAATTATATTCAGACAACGCAATTTGATGTTATAGCACATGATAGGCAATGATTCCCTAAATAAAAAAAAGACCAAAATACTTTTCAAATAATGTTATTATAAGGAACTGGTTAGTTTGGCTTCTTGGTCTAAGCAAGTTTTAGATTTATACTAGGAAACCAATTGAGATGTCAATGAATAAGAATTGTGATTTTCCAATACATTGTTTAATATTTCATGTTTTCATTCAAATTATACATTTTTCCCTCATCCTACAGAATGCTGGGAGGAACCATCTAGCATAACAAGATACCACTCTTTAAAGGTTTTGTTTGTTTGTTTGCTTTTACCTTTGGTATCAGTGTGCTAGAACTTTAAGTTTGGGTTGTGAAAACACTCTCCACAATCAAAATAATTGCAAAAAATAAGCAATATTCTCATTTTCAATGTCATGAATTAGCAATCAATATCCAACTCTAACTCATCCAAGTACAAAAAGGAATTCATTGCAGGTAACAAAGACAGGTCCTTAAAGAATCCCCCTTTTTTAAAAAAAGGAAGGCTCTATCATCATTGTCTTTTAAAAAATTAGGAATTTTGTTTCAACCCTGTTCAATTTAACTTTCAAGATACCTAAATATAAGATTATCAATATGCAAGTAGGTATACATTTGTGTGATTTTGCAAGAACAATTGTACAGAGTGGCTGTCAGGTTAAAAAGGTAGCACATAAACATCTCATTAACTTGTAGATCAATGCCACAAATGCAACTATAAAATCATGGACAAATTTTACTATACAAAGGTTATTACTAATCAATTTCACTTTTTGCAAGAAAAAAGATGAAAACTCTTATATGACATTCTCTAACAGAATACTTCCGTGACCAAATTCACTTTAATTCAAGATGGCTGCGTGCCCATTGTTTCTAATGGCAACTTTTGACAAGATGATAATAAAATAAAGAGGTGAGAATGCTCAACACACAAGACACTTCAGAAAGCATTCTGGCATTTTTAAATGAAGCTTCTGGCTTTTTCCACTGATTCCTCTAACTGTCATTCAACTGCAACCTCTAATATTTTGCACCAATTATTAATTATTTACTAATATGAAAGCTACTTTATTTAGCTGAAGAAATAAAGCCTAGAGAGATAGTGTATTTTCTAGTATTTTAATATGCTAGTTGAATTAATTCCAAAAGTGAGTTTCATTACAGTTGTTCATTGTTTAGCTTTTATGAGGGAGCAGTAATGTCACTTTGAACTCAAAAATGTGCCTGTTCTACGGTCCAGTTATTTATATCCTAACAGAAATGCTATGATTAATCTTGTTTTTTTTTACTATTAAGTGGACAGTACATAGTGACTTTTCAATTCAGATGTTTCCTTATTAGAATGTTTCTGCCAACTTGTGATTTTTGTGGCAATAATAATAATGAAATCGTTTCATAATAAAAAAAATGGTGACCACCATATATTAGAAAGGAAAAGTAGGAATTCAAAATAATTTGTACTGCAAGTCAAAAAACATTCTTCTATTCAATAATAGAGCTTCCTAACAGAACTTCTTGGGAAGATAAAAATGTTCTATATCTGTGTTATTCACTACTGGCTACATATGGCTATTGAGTACTTAAAAGGTTTGAACTAAGGAACTATATTTTTAATTTTAGCTAATTTAAATTTAAATAGCCCCACATGGCTACTAGCCATATTAGTCATGATATATGGTGTAATATGTTTCTGGTTTCTACAATTATTGTTGGAGTTACTGATGTATCTAAGTCTTTAATGACAATATACATATGTGTGTATATACATATATATATGAGTTTATTCTTGAATACAATGTACTAAAACAATGTACTAAATGTTTTAAAATGTACTAAATGTAGTAAACTGTGACAATCTCTAAAGGCACTAATATGTTTAGGTACTTTATATGTGCATGTTTGTATATAGATATGTAAATCTATAAATCTATGTGATAAGTAAATTGACTTCTCTTTAAATACAGACACACATATATGCATATATGTATACATATTAGTATAAACTGTATTAGCTCAAATTAGTTGTGGTATCAACAACTACTAATTCTTAGTAGGCTACAACAATATAGGTTTGTTTCTTACTTCTGTTTTTCAGGATTCAATTATAACTAGGCTCTGGGACCAAGCTAAAGGAGTGGCTACTATCAACGAATTAATCAATTTCTTGGCAGAGAGAAGAGAACGATGGTAGAACCAAGTACAGGCTCTCAAAGATTTTGTTTGGAAGTGGCATATGTCACATATGTCTCATTTCATCGGCCAAGTCAAGTATGGTAGACAGATCTGATATGAGTGGTGTTGAGAATATTATCTTCCTTTAGAAATAGCCTGGTAGAGAAGAATCTGATAGAGAAGAGCAGCAAATACTTTGACAATAATATAATTTATTTTCTAGAGATACATGTATACATACATATAGATACAGATATATACCACAAATATCTATATGTGTATACATTCATGTATTTGTATATATACATATATACTTACACAGCTTCATTACAAAAGAGATTTGAATCATATACATGTATATATAACACCAAGAGAATACAAAAAAAGAATTAAGAATACAACAAAAATAAGAAATAGTCAAAAAGAGGGAGTACATAAATATCAAATCAAAGGTCCTTTACAATTGATAGAGTTGGGTTGTAAAATGGATTCTAAACTTACTAGTACACCAAAAGGGGGAAACATAATAAATTCTTACATTTACATTAATCATAAGATAAAAATAAATCAATTTCCTAGAGAAACATAGCTTTCCTTGGTAAAACAATTTATGAAAGCACTATGTGATAATAAAAAAAATTTGCCTCAAAATGAATATGTATTATAAATATATGCCACTACAATAAATAAACAGCCTTAATGCCCAGTAGGCATTCAGTAGATATTGACTTAATGGAACAAAAAAGATAGGAATGTCAAGTTTCCTGTAGCAGCAATGTAAAAAGTCGCTTAATGTGTAATGTTAAAGCTCAACAAAGTAAACTATCTTTTATAAGAAGGCAAATATATAAATAATTATCTAAAATATAATTATGAAAACAATTTTAAACAACAACAATTATGTGACTTGATACAAGAACAAGTTTAAAGTATATGGAAGAATGAATGGACTAGACTATTTATGCAATAATTAATGAAAGAATTAGACCATTTCGTGGAAAAAGAAACTGATTCTTTAGTGGTAAAATAACATAATCAGAATTATAATAAAAGTTTACAAGAATTTTAATCTAAATTGTGTACTTTAAGTGATACTTAGGTAAAGGTTGGTGCAGTTTCATACATGTGTTAAGGACTTAAGAAATACCTATAAACAAAAGAATTCAATGCTAGAGATGCCAAGAAGTCCCAAAAGAAATATACTAAAGCACTGAAGTCATATTAGACATTCCCTTTGAAAATGACTATATTTTACATACAGATATTGCTTATATTTTCAGAATTTAGGAATTTCCTAAACTAAAAAAGGAGTTTATTATGTAAGTGTAAATTTATATAGGGGAATTAAATGCATAATAAAGGATTAGAGTAAGGGTTAGGATGAGGATTACATAATTAGAGATGACTTCTTTTAGCTTAAGTCATTCTCTCTTTACATAGATCTGCATTATCCAATATGTAACTACTAGCGGCATGTGGCTATTGAATGCTTGAAATGCAGCCAATCTGAACTGAGATGTGTGTAAGTGTAAAATACACACTAGATATGTTTTTAACTTAAAAAATGTAAATGATCTCATTAGTAATTTTATATTGATTATATATAAATCAATGAAATTATTAATATTTTTAAAATATCAGACTGAAGTCTATGAACCAGATTAATTTCACCTGTTTTGTTTTTTTTTTTTGATATGGCCACTAGGAAATTTAAAATTGCATATATGGCTAACATTTGTGGTTTACATTATAGCATTATTGGATAGATAATTCTGAGAGGAGACATGATAGAATCAATCATACACATACCTAAAAGCTGGCTTAACTTAGATTTAATTAAGAAGGAGATAATTGAGAGCAACAAAGGTATCTATCACCAATTTAGAAAGACACAAGAAAGTGTGCAACATAATCTGTATCCAAAGACTGGCTGGTAGACACCTTAATTATTGATAACATTTACTGAGTGCTGACTAGGTACCTGACATAGCACATACTTTATCCCATTTAATACTCATAAAAGTCCTATGAGGTAAAGACTAAATCGGACTGAAGGCACTTGCTGTACCTTTTCCATAGTCATTTGCCAAAAATTAGCTTGTCTTTCTTTTTTGTTTATCTAAAGTCTGCAAAGGTGGGGTTTTTATACTTCAGTAGCTTTCCTTCAATTTTCAGATAGAAATGTTAAAACATGAAAAAGAAAGTTGGTTCTGAAGTGTATGTATGTAGAAGAATCCGTGATCAACAAGATTAAAATATAAAATAAACTGATTATTAAGTATATAGAGAGATATCATAGCCTGAGAGAGGGACTGAATGGGGCACTAGTTTATTGACACCTTATCAGAACCTTGACTTTTAAGGCCCTATTTCCTAGAGTAATATATTTGGTAAAGATCTAGAACACACCCCATGGAGGGGTGTGGCATGCTGGCCTTAACTGAAGGCAGTGGCAATCATTGGTAATCACACTGTGACAGATTGCATATTTGTCTTACTCTTTGCATTCTCTCATTTAATTTTTGGGAATCTATATTTTCTCCACGAGTTGCTCCAATTCTGCTTTTCCTGAAGAGATTAGTATAAAAGTTACTGTTTGTTTTGCTCTCTCTCTTCCACATTATCACAAAATCAGACCCCTCCCCCCACTACAGTAGGAGTTTATTCTTCATTTTGTTCTGACATCTCCATTTGTATGGGCCACCACCAGGGAAATCTCATTAACTGTGAGTTTTAAAGCTTCATGTAAACTACAAGTGTCTCATAAACCTAATTCTGTTATAGGAGACCCTTGCATTCTCAAGGGATACCCCCCTGAGACTTTCAAGAATGCTCAAAGTTAAGACTACTATTATAGCACATTTCTTCCTTAACAATGCAGTAATGCAGAATGAATTATATATATATAGATATATATATATATCTATATATATATATCTATATATATCTATATATCTATATCTATATCTATATAGATATATAGATATATAGATATATATAGATATATATATATCTTCAGACTCTCAACAGTTCTACAAACACAAGGCCAAAATCATGTATAAAGCTATTTGAGGGATAAGAATCGTTACTTTCTTAGGTCTCTATCCTGCTCACCAACATTATCATCGGGCTATTTTCTGGGGAGTATTTCACAAAGCAACAAAGTTTCCATCATGTCACAAGTGTAACTATTGAGAAGATGATGAAGAGAGAACAACAGAAACCCAAGTTGACAAAGATTGCCACGTAGAAAAAATGGATGGGGAAGCTAACTCGAGCACACTAGCTTCAAAACATGAGATTCAATTTCAGTTGTGGTAAATTACAAATTATTACTTGGTATTGTGTCTAAAGATTGGTTATGAAATAATGAAAGGAATTTTCTAGCACCAAATTTAAAGGATTACTCAAGCAATTTAATCAAAATTGAATTGTATTGGGTATATTTGAATGCTAGCTGACCATTAGAGCATTCCTTGGACACATCTATAATTATACTTTAGCAAATCCTTCTTTATGTGAAATCTGGAGCAAGGTTTTATTTAGTGGTTAATGTAGAAGTAAACAGATCAAAATTTAGCACCCAAAAGTCAGAGCACTTGCTCAAATGACTTTCAATTTGTGGGACCTATCTGAAATCACTATTTCATTTTCTGTGTCCATGGCAACTTAATAAGAGAATTGTAATAAACTCTTAATCATCATCCAATGAGCTCATTACATTTCTGATTTAGCCCTTCTAATGACTGCTTATGTCTTTGAGATGCCCACTAGGAATCCCCAAAGTGAATTTCATACATTCTATGTAGCTTTTTTGTTTGATGCAATAACCAACAGAATTACTGAATGCAGCATAAACCATAAATCAATATTTGGAAATCTTTGTTTTAAAAAATGTCTAATGATACTTTTGGTGAAAATAGTTGGCTATTAGACACATATTTAGCCTTTTTTCTGTTCTACTTCTAGAAATAAGAGAATTCCCTTCCTCACGTAAGTAAAAATGTAAAATACATTCGTCAGTTCCAGTAAAACAGTTGATGAGTTCTTTATTAATAGCTTGTAATAGAACCCCCAAATATTCATAAATAAATCTCCCCCTTTCTTCTTAACATCTCTTTTTCTGAGCTGTAGAACACACGTGCACGCAAATACACAATTCACTCTATTTAGTTCTGAGCCTAGGTATTTAATGATTTTTCCATTCATACAGATTATAAATTGGTGGAGTATGATGCTTCTTTCATTTAATTAAAGAAGTACACTTGCAGAGCAAAATAAATCTTAAATAACATTATTTGTATTCCAGGGATTCATTTTCCATTCCTTCTAACTAACTTAAATGTCATGCTGTGTTTTTGGATTCGTTAACAACTCCAGGCACATTTCCCTCCACTTGCCTCTGTCAACCCGGCAAGCTGTTCCTTCTAACTTCAAAGTGTGAATATTTTTGCTTCATCATCAATTTTGTAGTTTGAAGGGAGAGTTGGCTTACCTAAAAAGAAACCATACTTTCCAATGAAAACAATAGAATAGGGATGCTAATTACCACTTCCTTTTAAAATATGTATGCCTTTTCTTCCAAAAAAAAAAAAAAGACAAGGGAACTTTCTTTTGTAAAAGAATAAAGGCAAAGTATAAAAGAGATCTTCGAACAGTATTAGTTATATTTTTAAAATTTAGAATATTAAAACCACAACACAATTATCAGCTGAATATTCATGTATTCAGACTATTCAGATCAGAAATTGAACAGTTTCAAAAATATTACAATGTTTCTAAACAAAAGTTCCCAAGTTGCTCATCATTTCTACAAAGCTACCTGGATACAGCTCAATGCTGAATATAAAAGTATCACTTTGTATTCCCTATATTGGCTTTGATTCTACTAGCAGGATCTAATCATTATGGCAGTCCTGGTCTTAGTTCCAACCGCGCACATAATCAATCTTGCTAGTTTATCACATGGCTAACCCTAAAGAATCTTTTTACCTTAAACAATACAAAGTTGAGCTCAGTCTAAAATGTAAATATTACAGTGTTCCAAACACATCATCAGAAGACAATATTCATTTCCAATTCACTTTACTGACTTTACTAGGTGGCTCTCTGAATTTTAGCGTACAGCTCTGCAGAGAGATGGAAACAGCAATTATGTTTGGAAGAATTATTTGATTTCTTAAAGCTACCTTTCTTTTTTTTTTTTTTTTTTAAATTTTTTTCAACGTTTTTTATTTATTTTTGGGACAGAGAGAGACAGAGCATGAACTGGGGAGGGGCAGAGAGAAAGGGAGACACAGAATCGGAAACAGGCTCCAGGCTCCGAGCCATCAGCCCAGAGCCTGACGCGGGGCTCGAACTCACGGACCGCGAGATCGTGACCTGGCTGAAGTCGGACGCTTAACCGACTGCGCCACCCAGGCGCCCCTTAAAGCTACCTTTCAAATGAAAGGTTTAGGAAAGAAATAAATAAACGGAAATAAAACTAACATTTTTAAGGATTCCATTAAATTGGGCAAATCTTCAGAGTTAGTGATCCTTAGCTTTCTTTACTTGGTTCTAATCAGTGATTTAAATTTCTAAGTTAGTTGTATTTATTATCAATAAGTGAAAACACGTACCAGTATCTCAGGACTTATGTGCTTGACAGTGTATGAAATGTTGTCCTCTAATATCTTCTTTGGTCTCCCCCAGGAACTTATAAGGTGTATATCACCTCCTCATTGTACAAGCGAAGAAAGAGCAACAGAGAGATGAAGCACCATGTTCAATGTCACTAAGCCCCTACACTGAGGCTTTGCTCTCTACTGCCAGTCATGCTTATTTCCCCGGTTTGAGATTTTATTTCCGCTCCATTAGATAAAGGACTTTACAAACCACCTTTACATTCCATAGCAATTACTGACCTCACATTGAAATTTGGAACTGCGAAAGTGCTTAAATTATTTATGGTTCACCTAAGTATAGTTTAATTATGATTCACCTAGGCATAGTTTAAAACCAAAGATGGGATTCTTTTAAGTTGCGCCTGGGATTTTTTCCTATTCTTTTTATTTCTGCATACTTACAAAATGAATATATGCATAGCCCTGATTTCACGATTTCTTCCACACCCATCCCCAAGATCACTGTATTCAGAATGATATGTGTTTCACATCACATATATGTATCAGAATACATGAAAGATCATATGGAAATGAGTAGTTTTGTGATTTTTTTAATAAATGGAAAAATACTGTGTATTTTGTTCTACAATTTTCTTTCTTTACTTAATAATACATCTTAGATGCTTACCTTTCACTGCATCTGTCTCATTTTAAAATGTACACTATAGATTTTTTAGATTATATAATCATTCTTCTATTAATAGACATCTATATTGATTCCATATGTTCATTATTTGAAACAATGTAATAATGATTATTCTTATGAATGCACATATGGGAAGACTTTCTCAGTCAGATAATGTTAAGTGGAATTGCCAGGTCAAAAAAGTATTCATACAGAGTATAAGAGAAGCTGTTTCCTTGTACAATCTGATTAACTTTTTATATTTTTTTTATTTTGCCTGTGATGAATTAAAACAGCTTATTTTCAAATTTGAATATATCTATTTAATGGGATTAACAAGTGTTTTATATATTTACTGGTCATTTGTACTTCTATAAATTTTCTATTCCTGTAATTTGCCTATTTTTCAAAGAGAATGTTCATTTTTCATGGAGGATTTTTAAAGAAGAGTCCTTATATTTGAGCTAATGATGTATTTGATTTACAATTTGATTGGTTAAAGATTAAGTTCTTGGGATCATTTTTCTGGGAAAAAAAACTTGAATGTGATGGTTCATTTCTGTGTATCCAGAATCATTCAAATATCTTCCATTCCCTAATTCTCTTTTAATACATATTCTTGACAATAGATTCTAATTCCTCTGGCTTCCCCCCCCTTGAAACAACAACAATATCTTTGAAATCTAATGTGATTTTGATGTTTATATTCCCAGAGAAGTCTAAAAATGTAAACTAGCTCTGGTGAATGACATAGAAGTCTAATCTTTTTGCTTAGGTGGTTGACTAAAAGGAGAGGAAAACTCAGTCTTTGAGGAATTCTTATTCTATGAGAAGTAAAATGTGTTTATTAGATTCCTCTTGGCTCTGCCAGTCGTGATCTACTTAACAGACAAATAAGGTTATACTAAATCAAGTTGGTAACACTGGGTAGGTTCCAGAATTCAAAGTCTGTCTGTGTATAAGGATATGCTGATTCAAACTATACACCTAAAGCCTCAACATTACTTGTTGCATTGTTTTGAGGACAGAAAAATAATAAGAAGCTACAGGTAATTCCAAGATTCTGCTGATAATAGAACTTTGGCCTAAAATGCACTTCCTCGGGGGGCAAGATAAAGAGCGTAGCTTGTTATAATGGTCTTATGCAATTAAGCTAATGTGGAAGCCTTAAGACTTAAAACGTTTCTGTAAAGGATCAATGTTTCTGATCATCTCACATACTCTGGATATATTTCAGCATGACTTGTATCCCAAGTGGTTACGCTAGAAATTTCCAAAAGAAGGATTTACATTTTGAGAATGTTTTTGAGCCTCTTTATCCCATTTTCCACCATCAAAAAGAAAACAGTTACAAATACTCAGAGATCCCTTAAAAATTCTTTATCTATTATTAAAAAATTATCTGCTTTCCTATGACTGAGAAGCAACTATAAATTTAAACTAACACTAAAGGATTGAAAAGACTTTTTAATGACAACAAGAAGATTATGGATAGTTCCATCACATACATGACATCTGGTATCTTCTTCCTTGCCAAGATCTATAAATGGCTTAAACTGTCACTTAACTTTGTAAGGAGCAATTCTTTTTTGAAACCAAACAACCTAAAGAATGATAATCAATACAGCAACAACTGTAGAAGCCTTTAATATTAGTGGCTATGTAATTATATACCAGAATAAAAGGTTTAAGATTAGCTCAAGTTCAAGTAAAATTAGCCAATATATTGATTTTATTCTATAAAATCTTATGTGCAGATACATAGTGACTTGTATAAATGTCTTAGCTAGCAACTGCTGTATAACAAATGATTTCAAAAGGTAGTGATTTGCAACAGCATTTTATTATCTCCACCATTCATTCTGTAAATCAACTAGACCCAACTCAGTGTGATGTTATCTGGGTCTGCAATGTCCAAGATGGCTCGCTATGTGCCCAGCACTTTGGTGGAGAAAGCTGGGCTCTGCTGGGATGCTGTGACAACTGAATATCCCAATGGTCTCTACAACAAGATAGCCAGTTCTTTTACAGCACAGTTCAGAGTTATCCTAAAAGGCAAAGCAAAACCTACTAGGCCTTCTAAAGGCTAAGGTGAGAAACTGGCTCATTGATACTTGTACCACAGTAAAATGGTTAAAGCAAATCACGGGGCTAATTCAGATCCAGTGTGGTAAAGCACTAGAGAGAGGCACGAACACTAGGAGGCGTGGTTCATTGGGGGCTGTTGAGAGTTTAGTTAAGCAACTCCATGGCATTGATGCCTTGGCATCCATTTTGTTTGACCAAGCATCCTGCAGGGGCCTTAAACTGAGATCAGCCCATCATACAAGCTGACACCCTAGATACAAGTCCACAGAGTCATAAATAAACATTAAGTTCCTGTTATGACTTCGCCAGTGGTCCTGTGATAAACAGTCTCCTCTGTCTCCCAGAGCCTTTTCCTTATAAGCTCCTTAGATAAGACTCCTGCAAAGCTTACCAAAATCTCACTCTTTTTTGTTTAAATTGACCCATTTAATCTAAGCCTGGAAACTCCCCAGAGCACTCCACCCTGGGACCTAATTAAGGCATGTGCCCTTGGTCCTGCCAGCTCTTTTTGCTGTACCTTGTCTTGACCTCCCCATGTGGTCTCTCCAGGCTTGCCATGTATTTTTTCCAGGACTTGTGAGTAATAAACTTCTCTATTTCAATTCTTTTGTGATCTTTTGTTGAAATGAAGCTCACCATATGACACCCTAGTGTTTAACTTAACAAATGTTAATCTAATAAAATTACGATAGGGACCGTTTTTGGAGAACAACGACCACAGTTAGTCCTCTGGCCAGATATGATACACATCCTTCCCATTTCTGAAATACATTTACCAAACTCCCTAAACCCTCAAAGTTTCATCCCATTTCAACATCAGGAGCACACTTTAAGTCCAGGAATACATGATGTAAATCAGGTTCAGGTGCTGTTGAGGTTAGTTGTGGGGGCCTCTTCTTGATCAGAAGACAATGGAATAAAGAAATGGGAATAAAGAAAGCTATTGGGCCCCACATACCCAACGTACAATGGGGAGACCAGATCAGGAGAACTGCAATATTTGCTTCCATTCATAAAGAGGAGGAAAAATGGGAGCAACATAGAGTCACTGGCCTGAAAAAGTCTGAGATCTAGCAAAGCACAGTTGCCATCTCACTTTGCTCAGAAGGGAGTATGTTGATCAGGGCCCAAATACATTCTCTGGGTGGTTCTTCTTGGCTGCTGGTGCCATGCTCTGGACACACTTTCATTTTTCCTTGGTAAGTTCCTTCAAGTGGAATGGCGAAGTTTCACAAAAGATTGATATGGAATTTCTTTTAAAAATCTGTCATACAGTTTGGTGGTTTTTTTCAAGTTGTATCATTTAATCTACATCAGCATGTACCAGTTCTTCTAGAGTTCCAACTCTTCCCAAGTGAACCAAAAGTTGATCTTGTTAGCCTTTTTAACGTTAGCTGTTTGGTACCTCATTGTGATTTAATTTTTGATAATGATTATCTTACCTGTAGAGGATTTTTTTCAGTTATCGACCATTTTCAATGACTTCTTTGTAAAATGGTCAAATATTTTTTCTTCTGTTTTTAGTTATGTTGTCTTCTCATTGTTAAATTTTAAGAGGTTTTTTTTTAATGTATAGCAAATACAAGTGCTTTGTATTTGTATATAATATTTTCTCTCAGACTGGGGCATTTCTTTTCATTTTTAATAGAATATCTTAAAAAGTGAATAAGTTTTTAAATCCAATGACATTCAATTTAATTTTTTAAAAATGGTTCATTCTTGTTGTATCCTATTTTTGAAAAGTCTTTGCTGTGAATTTCTATTTTTATGAAGTCAGCTGAATTTTTATTGGAATAGGATTAAATGTATAGGTCAATACATATATATTACAAGTTATTTTTTCAGAATGATACATCTTAAAGTCAGAAAGTTCTATATGAAGTATACTTCCTTCCTTTAGATCTGATTTGGTGTAATCTCTACTACATGAAATGATTTTTAAAAAATGTAATCATCAGGGACGCCTGGTGGCTCAGTTGGTTAAAAGTCCAACTTTGGCTCAGGTCATGATCTCACGGTTCTTGAGTTTGAGCCCCTTGTCGGGCTCTTTGGTGTCAGTGCTAAGCCCACTTCAGATCCTCTGTACCCCCTCTCGCTTCCCCTCCCCCCTAGTGTGCATGTGCTCTCTCTCTCTCAAAAATAAATAAACATTTTTTTAAATGTAGTAATTAAAATAGTTCAGTTAGAGATGAAGAACAACTCTTGAGCCAATAGAGGCATTTTTTTCTTGCTTACTCAAAACTCAGAGCCTTTAGGATACTAATAAACATAGCCTCAAAGAGTATTTATAATGAAGTGGGTCATTATATGAATATTATGCTTAATATATCTATAGAATAGAGGGCAAATAACTAAAAAATTTTCATAATTAATTACTATTGTTAAATATTCTGAACTGACCATTTTGATTATACATTAAACGTATTCATGGAATTGCCACGTGCTTTCTCAGACCGGCTGGAGTTCGCTGACATTTAAGGCACTGAACGAGTCCTTCTAATATCCATTCTCCCTCAGTAGAGAGTGTCTTAAGGAAGCATCTTTGTTTATCATCAAAATGTAAAACACTTTATAAAAACATCAATGACTTTGAGAGTTCTAGGTATTTCATAAAATATTGTAAATTTTATATTTGATCCCTAGGCAACCCTCTCAAAAAGTGCTGTTTTATATACCATCTTGGCAAAAGAACATACATAATCAGGCTTGTATTTCTGAGGTAACAAAAGGCAAAATTACCCTGTTTGAGTATGGTTTTCAGCCTGCTTATAACCATAATGTCTGCAACGGTCGGCCATCAGTTACTGTTTCAAAATGCTCCGGGGAATATTCAACTGCTGTAGTCTGAAGCTTTGTAGAATAGAACCTATAAATCTACCTACCCAAATAAACCAATAAAAAAAAGTGCGACTTATGCTATGAATATAAAACCAAAATTAAAAAAAAATAATAAAGGGTAGGTTTGTTATTATTTTATTAAAAAATTTTTTTTAACTTATTAATTTATTTTGAGAGAGACAGAGACAGAATAAGTGGGGGAGGGGCAGAGAGAGTGGGAGAGAGGATCCCAAGCAGGCTCTGTGTTGTCAGTGCAGAGCCTGACATAGGGCTTGATCTCAAGAACCATGAGATCGTGACCTGAGCAAAAATCAAGAGTTGGATGCTTAACCAACTGAGCCACCCAGGTGCTCCAGAACTAATATATTTTAAATAAATATACTTGATCTTAATGGCAGGTGTTTATTGGGTGTTTGTTATGTGCCAGGTACTATTCTCAGTGATTTTCCTAAATAAACTTGCAACAACTTTCTGAGGCATGTTATTATCCCTGTATTACAAATGTAAAAACTGAGAAAAAAGGAGGTTAAATAATTTGCCCAAGATCAACAGTTAGGAATGGTGGACTAAGGACCTCCAAAATGCCACTCATCCATAAAACCAATAAACACTGGCAAAAATCATTAGAATCAACTTTTTTAGAACTCCAGAATTAACTAAATATTTTCAACAATCCGAGAAGCTTTTATTCAAAAAATGACTCAGTCTTGATGAGAACGGTGAATTTTGTGGCATCCTGCCTTGCTTTCATCCTATTCCCCTCCCCCCAGCTCTGTAGTAGTCTCTAAACCCAGCAGACTTGCAACCACCCAGAGGGGCACACTGGGTTTGGAGCTCCTTAGGAAACAGGATAGAAATTCCTCAGACAATTAAAAACACAACCAGTATATGATCTAGCAATCCAAAGTCTAGATAGTTATCCCAAAGAATTGAAATCAGGATCTCAAAGAGATATATGCATTCTCATATCCACTGCAACACTATTCACAATAGTCAAGATGTGAAAACAAGCTAAATATCCATTAGCAGAGGGATGAGTAAAGAAAATGTGGTATATGCACACATACTATTCAGCCTTAAAAGAGAAGGAAATTCTGCAATATGCAAAAACATAGATGAATCTTGAGTACATGATACTAAATGAAATAAACCAGTCACCAAAAGACAAATACCGCATGATTCTCCTTATAGGCAGTATCTAAAGTAGTCAAATTTATAGACTCAAAGAGTGGAATGGTGGTTGCCAGAGGCTGGAAGGAGGGGAAAATGGAATTATTAATCAATAGACATAAAGTTTCAGTTAAGGAAGATGAATAAGTTCTAGAGATTTGCTATATAACATTGCACCTATTTGCAATAATACAGTATTATACACTTCATTTGTTAAGACAGTAGATCTCTTGTTAAATGTTCCTATCACAATAAAACAATTTTTTAAAAAGCTTCATTCACACACAGACTATTGTCGCTGTTACACTAATCTGGCAGCTCCCTGGAAAAGCTCCTTTTGGAGCTGACTCCACCCACTCTGGAAGCAGTCCTATCATTAGCCATTTATTGAAAACAATCAGCAGCAATTATTTAACATTGCATCATCCCAAAGCTGTGACGCTAGTTGTGGCAATCAAAACATAAGATATCAGGTTAAGTCTCCATATTCTAACCCCCTCCCCCGCAACTTTCTTGCTTTATTTATCTCCAAGTCTCTCCAGCACCCTTGCACACACACACACACATGCACACCCCACATACCACACCTTCTTCCTTTAGCCAGAAGACAAAAACCTTGCTTATCTACTCATGCAGATAAAAAGCCTCACAAGTCACCAATCCATGGCGTAAGCCAACATGACTCTCTGCTGCACTCATGTCACCATGTTCTTTGCATGACATCATCCTTCACAGCATGTTTCAGTGAAATTCAAACCTATCACCACAGCCAAGGAAATGCTTTTATGCATCCATCTCAACAGTCCTGCAAATATGTGTGTGTGAAGAACTCCATATTTACACACACACTATTTCTGTTATCTGTTTTGAATGTATCATAAAGAAAAAATGACACACAGAATATCTTGACAACTAACATAAAATGAGTCTCATTCTTCATCAGTACAAATATCAATGTGGCGTGAGTCTCATAAAGAGAAGATATCAGTGTTGAGTCTGAAATTTAAGGGTCTGAGACAATACTTATAACACAAGAAGTTAGCCTGCCACAGTGTCAGATAGATAGATGATAGAAGATAGATGAAAAATGATAGATAGATAGATAGAGAGAGAGAGAGAGAGAGAGAGAGAGAGAGATATCCTGACAGGAAACACAAAGTTTTTGTTATCACAGATCATCTTAGCACTGATGAGGCTATAAATGGCCTCACTACTAAAAGCATCCTGAAAAATGGTATTGATATAATTGTCTAATTATTTGGGGGGAAATTAGGATTTTGCACAAACAGAGGGGTTGTACCACAGACTCACAAAACCACGACACCCAGAGCTTGGCTGGCACATTCTCCCACCCTATCGTCTGGAGAGGGAAAGGCTTTTATTCTGGAATATAAGCAAATACTACAGGAGAGAGAAGTCTCTGAATCTCTCTGAAGTAATATACTATCTCTATCTTCCAGGACATGTTTGCTATTCAATCTTTCTCTAACCAAATTTGACAGTGGTCATTCCTCAGAAAGTTTAGACCATGAGGGAATATGAAAGCATTCAGAGAATTGCCTTCCAACAATCAAGATATAGAGAGTGAAGCTAAATAGTCTAGTGACCTCTACTGATTTATTCCACAGCTTTCTATTATTGAACAATGAAAAGTTGGGTAGACTAATGTAAATGGGAAAAAAGTAAAATGACGATTATTGACATTTTGATTAAAGAAATCAATGACATTCATAATTATTGTCTTAGTCTAAACTACCTGAACTTTTAGAGTAATCATTTACTGGCAGTAACATGGAACTATAATATATTTTCAGATTGTAGTTCTTATTTGAAAGTAAGTGATTTTTTTTTTAATTTTTTTTTCAACGTTTTTAATTTATTTTTGGGACAGAGAGAGACAGAGCATGAACGGGGGAGGGGCAGAGAGAGAGGGAGACACAGAATCGGAAACAGGCTCCAGGCTCTGAGCCATCAGCCCAGAGCCTGATGCGGGGCTCGAACTCACGGACCGCGAGATCGTGACCTGGCTGAAGTCGGACGCTTAACCGACTGCGCCACCCAGGCGCCCCGAAAGTAAGTGATTTTTAAAAATGTTTTTCTTCCTAAATCTTTTCTTGAGAAGACACAACAAAAATAACCATGCTTCAGATATTGTCCCTTTTCATCACTGAATAGGTAATAAATTTATATATCTTATAAATTCTGGTCAGACCAGGTTACTTTACTTAAATCCTCATTACCTTCTGCCTACTTGCCCAGAATATGGCAAAACATTAGAAAAATAAAACTGACTTTATTTACTTTGATATAGCAAAGGTATGTTCAAATACATTTGGAAATGAAACAAAATGGCCCTAATATCTAGAGTACCCTTTAGAAACAAAGCTTCACATCCTAAGCATGGCCTATGTTAAATAGTTGGACCCCCTCACAGCCATAGTGATTCTTTTAAAGCATAAATCATACCATGCCACATCTCTGCTCTTCCCTTTTGATAACTCCCTATCTCAGAAAAAAAAATCAGAATCCTTTTGAATGGCCTATAATAACCTTCATGGTCTGCCCATCTTGAGTAACAGTTGCTTTTTGTTTCTTTTGTTTTGTATTGCTATATCTACATATTCCAACTACTTGGTGGATGGTTTGATAAATTGAGTATGATTGGCATATAGACTAGAAATAAGTCCTAGGGTTACTTAGCTTTCCATTAAAGCTAGATACATTCTGTATATAATCCAAATGGTTTCTCCTGGGAGATTTTTTAAGTGTCATGAAAATGTGTTCTCTTGTTCAACCCCAGACAGAGACTTATTAAGCATCTTTTGAGAGCAGTCATACACTCATTCAAGACATAGTATTTGGAGTACAGACTATCCCAGGTCTAACAGAGGAGATAAGCTATGTACATCAATATTAATATGAGCAAAGTAGCAAAAGAAAAAAAATGAAATGCTAAGGAATTCCAAGGAAATTATAGTCAAGACCACCTGATTACTTGGTCCAAACTGGAAAATTCTCCTGAGTGAAATGAGGAATATCTAGAGATTTAGTTTTGCCCTATTTCAGAGAAAGATAGAACAGAAGTAGGGTGACGCTAATTTTATAAATTTCAGAAAAAAAATTTGGTAGTGATATCTATATATGATATAGGTATATTGGCATAACACAGGCTTTGTTTGCCTGGTTAGCACACAGAACTACAGAATTCGTGCAGATCCAACTAGGAAAAGGGCATACAACACCTGTCTCTCCAGCAATGTGTCAGCAACATCATTTTTGTATGAAAAGAAAAATGTGCTTGCTTCTATATGTTACTGATGTACCTAATCACAATGACTTTCACTTAGAGGAGAAGATTTTATTTTAAATCATGGAATTTATATACAAAATTGAGCTTTTTAGGCGAGGTCATATTAATTCCCTTTTGATAGGGCTTTTTTTTTTTTTTTAAGATGTGTGTCATTTCTTTGTATTTTGTCTTTACAACCACCCTATGGTGAAGGTGTTATTGCTCTGTTTTGTCAAAGATGGAAACAATAAACATGGATATCAAGCAAGGAGCAGTAGAGCAGAAAAGTTGCTGGAGATATTCATACACCACCTTTCCAGAACGCATCATGGGACTATAAGGAGGGCCGGAGCTTGCTTGGCTGGCAGCAGAAAGGTCCACATGGCAGTTGCCGTACATCTAGGAACTCTGGGCAATTTGCTTCAGCTATACGATGGGGACAACGATACCTATATCCCAAGGTTGTGTTACAAGAGTTAAATGAGATGAAGTACACAAAACCATGGTGTACGATTATCATGGTTCTCAGGAAAGCATAACTTAAAAAAAATGTATATATTTATCAATAACCCAATGTTAGAAAATTCTGAGAATCATCATTTTGGATTGTGTTTCTGGGTCTCTCAAAATGCTTCCCATTTTGAACTATTCCCTGAAAAACTTACATTGCCAATCAAATCTGAATTGCTGCTTGCTTCTATAGACTACTTTCTTGAAGACTGATTACCTTTTGACTATGATTTGAGATTTAGTTTTCATAATGGGAAGTAACAGTTTTGCAGAGTGGTCTGGCAGGGTTTTATAGAACAGCTTCAGTCAGGCTGACATGTGCTTTTATTAACCATATTTCCTGTAGCTGCACAGACAATGAGAAATCCACTTCTGTGAGCAGAACCAATTATAACTGAACAGGTACACTTTTTCCCCAGCCTGGTCATGATGTCAAATGTTTGATTAGAAAGATCTTGTGCTTTTAGCAAAGTGGGGGTGAATTTCTTTCCATTTGCAAGAACAAGCTATTTCTGCCTTTCATTTCATAGTCTCTTAGTATCTTAATTCTGGTCTCTCAATGTCAAATAGAGTCATAAATACAATGCCCTTGAGATGAGGAAAACAATATTGTTCTATGTTTCAAAGCAGATTGAGCTAGCTTCGGAGAGGAGCAGGCTGCACCTAGGCACAGAATCAGACGTATTATGTGATCTAAGAGAGAACAGACACAAGGTACACATGAAGAATATGACCCAGGGGAGGCAACATGGGATGGACCCTGGTAGCCCTGCAAAGGAATCTTAAGAACAGCATCAACTACAGGGAAATGTTAGGCTGAAACAGATAGAAAGGTGAATGGAAATACTGCCTTGTGCATATATAAAACAGTGACACCACCACAATAAATCAGGTTTTGAAAGTGTGGGACTGAAATAAGGAAGGGTAATTCTAAAAAGACATTTCTTAGGAAAATCCTCTTATAGATGGTAAGAAGACAAAGTAGGAACCAAGTTCCCACAAAATGCAGGATTACAAAGACAAAGCAGGCCCCATTAAGTCAAGCATTACAGACGAGGGCCCCTCCGTTCTCAGAGAGAAACTTGCCAGCAATGTCAGCAGAAAGACTACCATCCCCTCAAAATACTATAAGCTTATTTTTGGAAACTTCCTAGTTCTTCTCTTAAAAATTCTTCAGCTATGGCAAAACAATCTGCTGATATTTCGAGGAACTCAAATGAAGATTTTTCAGTTACTTTTAACTCTTTCCTGACCAATGTACAGATACAGAATCATAGATGGGTAGAATATTTAAGCTCAAAGGAATAGTAGTGATCATTTGTTCTAACCTCACTGTGTAGTCAGGAATGCCTGGATTATCTCAGATCACATGGCAAGCTAGTAACAGAGCCAGGACAGGAATCACATTCTCTTGATTTCCATACAGTATTTTTTTTTTCCACCACAGCTCAATATTTTCAAAAGAGAATTGCACCTGTATAAAGTCCAAGAGAAAACTCTGTTAATAAGAGAACCCAAGTAGGAATAAGCTAAATTTAAAAGGTCACCAGCAGAGACTTATAAAATGAAGATTCTTTATTAAAAGTAGGAGGGGAAATGGGGTGTCTCAGTGGCTCAGTCGGTTAAGGATCGACTTCGGCTCAGGTCATGACCTCACAGCTTGTGAGTTTCAGCCCCACATCGGGCTCTGTGCTGAGGGCTTGGAGCCTGGAACCTGCTTCAGATTCTGTGTCTCTGTCTCTCCCTCTCTCAAAAATAAATAAACACTTTTAAAAAACTTAAAAAAAAAAGTAAGAGGGGGAAAAATGCAACCTAGAAAGAAATACCTTTTACTTTCACTCAAAATATATCTAAAGCTAACCATTTTTTGTTATTCCCATTGCTGTCCTGCTGACCCAAGGAAGCATCATGTATAGTAATGTCCCCCTAATTGATTTCCCTGTTTCCATCCTTGTTCCCCCACTAACAGCAGCACAGAAGTCAGAATGAGCCCTTTAACACGTGATTGTCATTCCCCGACCCAATCCTCCAATCACGTCTTGTTTCATAAAAATTTAAGCCAAAATTACTACAATGACCTGCAAAGACCTATACAATTTGTGTCCTGCATTCCCTCTCTGATTCCATCCCCTTTTGTCTCCTTAGCTCACCATATTGCAGCCATCCTGGCCTTCCAGGTGATTCTTGAGTACATTAGGCACATCCCCGCCACAGGGTTTATACTATCTCTTTCTTCTGCCTGGAGCATTTACCCCACTCTCTGTCTGCAAAGCTCATCTTAACTATTCAAGTCTTTGGACACGTGTTGTCTTTTCCATAAGGCACACCATGGCCAGCTTATTTAAAATTATTCTACTCACTTTGCACTCTAAATCTTACTTACCTTGGTCTATTCTTTTTTACATAGCACTTATCAAGAACTACTATATTATTTACTCCTACTAGAATGTAACATTAAATAGAGTATCAAGGCATTTACCAAGATGTTTTGTTATTGATGTATATGCAGCATCTAAAACAGTACCTAAAATATAATAATCAAGAAGTATCTGCTGAATGACAGACTTGACTAAAAGCAGAGGGTCACCATGTTAAAAGCCATAATCTCTGGTTTTACTCAAATGAAAATACAAAAATTCTACACTGGAGAGAGTACCACAGAACGGAGTGTTCCTAACTCTGAAGGAAGGGGTCTAATATGAAGAAATGGCAATCTGAAGAAATGTCAGAAGTATGTCAAAATTTGTTATAATGATAGTGCTCGCTTTGGCTGCACACATACTAAAATTGGAATGATACAGAGAAGATTAGCACGGCCACTGTGCAAGGAGGACACGCAGATTCGTGAAGCGTTCCATATTTTAAAAAAATGTTATAAAGATATTCAGGACTTAAATTACAAGATTTAACTAAATGGAATATCAAACAATTGGCCAAGATGGTAAAATAAAAATTCATATTCTTTTAAATTAATATTTAAGTTTAATAAAATTTCAATCTAAAACCCCACTAGATGTTTTTACAGAAATTAATGAAATAACTTAAAGGTTCATTTGAAAGAATGAGGAGCTGAGAACCTACCTGATCAGTGATAAGAAGAAAAAAATTATACCAATATTAAAACGAAATTAGACAATACTACTTGTGAGCTACTGATTTAAAAAAAGGCCAGATAAATCAAAGAAATGGAATAAAATATTGAGAAACTTCTTTCCGAACAGATGGGTAAAGAATAATTTAGTAAATGTATGGAACTGGGAAAATGTTTCAACCATTTGTTTTAAAAAAAGTTTTTTCATACAACATACAAAGTAAATTCCTCATGGATTAAGGAGTTAAATAAGAAAATAAATACAGATTTAGAAGAGTTATAAGTGGGTCTCATCTTAAGGCAAGTCAAGCTCTCCAAGTTTAAGATTTCATAACTAAATTATGAGATGAACATTTCTGAGAGCATTATTATTACTATTATTACTATTAATAATTATTATTATAATATTATATCCCATTCCTGGGATACTTTGGCAGATTACTTGGAAATAATAATAATTGTTAATATTAATAATGTTGTTACTGTTAAAAAGCAAACAACCAATATGAGATGATCCTGAAAGGAATGGCACTAATTTTGTGAGATAAAAGCCTGAAGAGGATTCAGGGTCAAGGATTAATCAGTAGGGTTTAGAACTTTCACTTTCTGTTCCTAGTTGTTATTACCAGATCTTCAGCAAGTTCATTTTTACCCACAAGTGCCCTGTTAGTGGTTCCTTGAAAAATCAAAGAAAATAAATTGAATTCATAGTTCGGGGCATTAAAGACCAGAGCAATCTCATGCAGTTGGAACACCAGAACTGAGATGAAAGATAAACATGAAGTGAGAGTGAAGAGCAATAATAAAGAGGATGGCAGGAAACTTTTGGAGCTGATGGACAGGTTTATGGCGTAGACTCTGTTGATGGTTTTGGGTGTACACTTATTACTAAACTCATCAGGTTATATACGTTAATTATGTATCACTTTTTGTATGTCAAAAATATAAAATAAAAAAATAAAATTCGGAAGAAAGAGAGTGAAGAGCAAGAGAACAAAAAAACCAAAGTTGAATATATATAAATCTTCCACATAAATTTTTGAAACTAAAGGAGGAGGGCACCGGAATGTCAAAAATTATATGAAATTGAGGGCTTATTTGATTTTATTTGGACATTAGAAAACTTGACATCTAAAAGGATGCTGGAAAAAACAGCATTGCACATACCCACACTTCCATACTCATATACAGAGAGAGGCACACATGGGTGTACACACATGTACTCTCAAGTAATTTACTAAGAAAGTTAGACTTGATGGATATAAGAAGGAACCAACTTCATTCTTGTTCTCTTATATCCCTTCAAATTTATGTGAACTAGTAGTTGTTCTAACTCTGCATAAAATTTTAAGGAAATCTCTTTTAGTCTTTAGTGAACAGTAGTTTATAAAAATCCACATTGTGTTAGCCACTTAGATCCAAGCCAGTTTTGTATAACAATGAAAGCTCAGAGAGCTTCTCTAATTTAAGGCTTCTCCCTGTAGTAGCTTAATCTCCCTGACTGCCTTGAGAGTAAAATAAAGTTTCTTCCTTCCTTCCTTCTTTTCTTCATTCCTCCTTTCCACAAATATTTATTGAGTGATTGCTCTGAACCAGGAACTTTAATAAAATACCAGGGAAGCAAGCACAAATATATATTTAAAGAAGCACAGTATCTAATTAGTAATAGAGGTAACTAAGAGAGCCATTATAACACTTTATGGTAAAGACTCTGATAACAGTTCATTAGGCCTATTATGGAAACCCAAATTAGGAACACCAAACACAGACTTGTGAACTAGAGGACAGGAGGAAGAGCACCAAGGAAATTTCCTTACAACAGGTAACAACAGAGAGCAATTTAGATGAAGGATAAAGGATAGCTTAGAATTCTAGCTCTAACACTTATTGATAGCTCTCTTACTATGGGCAATTATTCTCTGAGCCTCAGTTTCCTTGTCTATAAATTGGGAATGATAATAACATTCATATGAACACTGAAGGGATTTAATTAGAATTATTTTGTTCTTTAGAATTTATTAAGTCCCCCATAAATGGTTGTTAAAAACAAATAAAAATAACACAATTCCATTTGGGAAGACTGGGAACTCAGGAGAGAATAAAGTCCTTTGCAAACTGAAAATTCAGTGTGGCTGAGGTAAAAATGTGAGGCATGATAGAGAGAGAAGTAGGCTGAAGAAACAAATAAGGGACAGATGGTAAAAAATTAAAAGGAAAGCCACAAGGAATTTTTAGCAAGAGAGTCACACGGTAAGATTTTTCTTTTATAATGATAAATATATCAGAGTGTGGATAATAAATTTGAATATAATGTGACCAGACATAAAAAGACTAGTTAGAAGATGGTTTCCATAATCCAGAAATGATGAAGACCTGAAGTAGAGAGGTATATATTCAAAAATGTTAAAGAAGTAGAATCCAGACGATTTCACGACTAATAAATGGGAAGAGGGGGAATCAGTAGATGCTGGTGGCCTTCGCAAAAATAAGAAATCAGAAGGAGGATTAATGTGATTAATTTTTTTTAAGACAGTATAGCTGTCCTTTTGTTGTTCACTGTTACCCAGTTTCTTTCCACTTTGAGGGATAAGGAAAGATTACACTTTCTCACCCCCAAATAGACATAATACAGTAATCAGTGCAGTGGATAGAGCTACACATAGAGATCTCTTGGTGCATTATTTTGAGTTCACGGTTGTGTACCTTCTCTTACTCACAGGGTGACAACTGGCCATGTTCCAGAAGGAGCCTCCCTTAATATGGGTCCCTAACTAGAAGATTCTGTGTTTGAGAACATTTTCTTTTGACAATGTATAGTTCCATGGAATTTTAAAGTCCATTTAAATTCTGTATCTTAATGATTTCCACAATTTTTCTAGGAAAAAAATAAGCATCACTTAGTCATAACTTGAATTTTGATTCTAAAATCACAAATACTCTCCAAGACTGACTAAGTCTCTTAAAATATTGCTCATTACTTCTATTGAAGGCCAATAATCCAGACTTTTGGTCTTGGAAAGTTACCCAAAGTTGATGAGCCTTAATCACCTGTAGAATTGAGATAATAATTTTGAAACTAACTTCATTGGATTTTCATGAGGATTAAATGAGTCTATACACGTAAAAAGCTTAGAATTGTGACTGATTCACTGTAATCACTTAGTTAATAAAGCTCTCCAATTGGTTATTTTTAGGCTTTATATGTACTTTTTTTGTTCCTTATATTTTGGACTTCCTCATAGAAGTACACCTTTTTTTCATTTTTTTTTTTCCTCATGAGCTACACACTCTCCAGCTTCATCTCATCTTGTCACAGAACTTTATTTACCATTTGCATTTGTCGACACTTGGATCACCAAATTCAGCTTGGAATTCTTTCCTAAACTGTAGATCATTGTTAACTTCATACTGGCCATCTCAGCTCAGACATCTCACTAACATTTCAAACTGAGCATACTTTAAACCAAACTCCTCCCTTGCCCTTGCCCTTGCAAAACCACCATTCTATCTAGGTCTTGAGCTCCTGATTTAGTAAGTTTAACCACCATCTATGTTGATGCTTATGCCAGGAACCCGGGTATTTTCCTCATACTGTGACTTTCTTATTCCCTACACTTCATCAACCACCTGTCTTACAAATACCACCTCATAAAGTCCTCTTTAATATTAGTCTTCCAGTCACACAGGCGGTCAGCTCTCTCTGATACTAGTACTTCCGTTTTCTAACTGTTTTCCTGCTTCTGTTTGAATTGATAATCTGCTCTAAAATTAGGCTGATTTTCCAAAATGGATATTTATGGAGGTATAATTGATGTTTTCACCATTGTAAGTGTGCAATTCAATGAATTTAATAAATTTAAAGGGTTGGGCCACCATCCAGGTGTAGAACTTTTTTATCATCCAAAAATTTCCCTCTAGCTTGTTTGCAGTTCACCTCTGCTCCTACCCACCACTCTAGATAACCACCACTCTAGGCAACCACTTATCTGTTGTCTATCTCTATAAACTTGCCTTTTCTAGGTGTTTTGTATTTAACATCTAGATATTTTGTACTTAAAAATAGGAATTTTATTGTTAGTTTCCTACTGGAAACTCTAAAATGCCCTCAATTTTTCCTCTGTAGAAAGTACAAATTCCTTTAAACATAGACTAGTTTAAGGAAGGACCAGTCTTTTTTTTTTTAATATGGAATACAACTGATTTTGTTTGTCTTCATTCTTTTCTGTACTAGAAGAATAAAATGTGGTATTTTTTTTAGGAGGGTGAGGTGAATATGGGAACTAGCTTGTTTCACGTGCTAATGTTTTAACTGTGGGCTTAATGGGGCACCAAGGTCTATGGTCAAAGGAGTGGAAGTACAGAAAACAAAACAAAACAAGGAACAGTACCTCTTAGCAAAATCCAAAGAAAGGAAGAAATGACTAAAAGTTTGAAAGATAAGGGATTATGGGTGGAGTCCCCAAGAACATAGAGGTAATCTTTATGAAATTAGCCAGGGAGAGAGGGGTCCATAGTCATGCAATTGTCTGATGGCTGAACCAGGTAAAGGAGAGATCAAGTAACATAAAGACTGAGCCCTGAGCACTGAGAGAGCACAATGTGGCAGGGAACCTAAGAAGGTGATATTGAAGAAGTCACATTCTTCATCTGGAACAGAATGATTAAAGAAGTGAACTGAACTACTTGCAAGCCTGAGCTAAGAAACTTGGTAATGACACACTTTTCCTGATCTGGTCCTCTTCGCTCTTCCATCCTCATAATATTACTCTGTGCTACAGACATTATAAACCTATCCAGGATCCTGATACAGTTATGTCTACACCAGATGCTCCTCTGGCTGGATCACGCTAAACATCACTGTACATCTGACTAATTCTACTTGTTTAAACTGATATACTTCAATCTGGACATCTAAATATCCTTTTCTGATCTCAATCCTAATTTTTGATAGATTATAATAAATTGTCCCCCAAACCCCTGTAGTCTCCAACTAATAGCACTCTTCCCTTGAGTTCTCATACTGAAATTGTTTTCCTGTAGCTAATCCATTAGACAGAAAGTCTCTTGAGCTTAGATACTGTATTTCATTTTCTTAATGTGTCTCCAGTGCTTATCACAGCAAATGGCACGCAATTAAGATTTTACATCTACGGAGCTAAAATAAGTGTAAACAATTATAATAATAATCATTATTTTAACATTTTAAAATAATTATAGATATAAATAATTTAAAAGCATTTTACATACAATATACAATAAAGTAATAGATTTTTAAATCTTTCTTGTCAATCTTTTCTTGCAATTATATAATTGTAGTTTTCCTCTATGTAGCAGTAATATACGTTGTATTTTTCTTGGCTTATTAAGAATATGTCCATTATTTTGAGCTCTTTAACATATTGATCCTTATTAGTCCTCTTTTCTTTATTAGTTTCATCTCTCCCTTGAAAAAAAGGCTTGACAGTCTTTCTGGATCTTATGTTATCACCTACTTGACGTAGAAATTCCAAAGTTACTAGTTCTAGTCCTAGTCTGAGGTCCAGCTTTTTAAGTTTATTTCAGCTAAAACTGAATTGTTACTAAAAAAGCTTTCTGCTGATGCCAGGAATGGCCTTAGGCCTTCCCCAAAATTCTAACATCTCTCACATAGTTTAAGGTACTCTCCAGCTTTTTGCCATCACTGGAACATTAAAAAGAAAAATCCTAAGCATGACAGGGCACGTGGGTGGCTCAGTCAGTTAAGCTTCTGACTCGATTTCAGCTTAGGTCATGATCTCACAGCACGTGGAGCCCTGTGTGGGGCTTTGCACCAAAACTGCAGGGCCTTCTTGGGATTCTCTCTCTGCCCCTCCCCTGCTTGTGCATGCTCTCTCTCTCTCTCTCTCTCTCTCTCAAAATAAATAAATAAACTTAAAAAAAATCCCAAGCCCGACAAACCTACATTTACAAGAATAACATCAGAAGGAAGTGTCTGTCCTCACCTTGATCACTTCCCTGACCTCTGACAACCACAATAGATCAGACACAATGTCACAGGCTACTATCTCTTAAAGATTGAACTTTCTTTTTTTTTTTTATTTTTTTAACGTTTATTCATTTTTGAGAGACAGAGAGACAGAGCATGAGTGGGGAAGGGGTAGAGAGAGAGGGAGACACAGAATCTGAAGCAGGCTCCAGGCTCTGAGTTGTCAGCACAGAGCCCGACGTGGGGCTCGAACCTATGGACCGCGAGATCATGACCTGAGCCAAAGTCGGACGCTCAACCAACTGCGCCACCCAGGCACCCCTAAAGATTGAACTTTTTTTAGCAGACGATATCTAAGCACATAAAAATAGATTTTAAATGAAAAATATGAGGTCATTTCCAGTTGTTTTTCTTAATAAATCCATACACATGACTAATTCTCCTGAAAGCCATTTCATAGGTATAAAATAAGGAATCTGTGAGTACAGATGAGTGTAGATATGGAGAGTGAGTATGGATAGAGAAGACACTGAGGATTAAACTCTAAAGCACTCAAAAACTTACAGTTATGGGAGACCAGAGGGAAAGCCAGTCAAAAATTCAGGAGGAAATTCAACCACAACGAGATAAGAAAACCACGATGTTCCAGAAAATAAAGGATTTCAGAAAAGAGGGAGTGTTCAACTAGTATTCAAATAATACGAGGACTTTGGATACTAACCCTTTATCGGATATGTCATTTATAAAATCTTCTCCCATTCAGGAGGCTTAGTTTTGTTGATTGTTTCCTTCACTGTGCAGAAATCTTTTATTTTGATGTAGTCCTAATAGTTTATTTTTGCTTCTATTTCCCTTGCTTTGGGACACACATCTAGAAAAATGTTGCTATGGCCAATGTCAGAAACATTACTGCCTGGCTCCCTTCTAGGATTTTTATGGTTTTAGGTTTCACTTGTAAGTCTTTAATCCATATTGTTTTTATGTATGGTGTAAGAAAGTGGTCTAGTTTCATTTTTCTGCATGTAGCTGACTGCTTTCCCCAACACCATTTGTTGAAGAGACTTTTTCCCATTGTATATTCATTCCTCCCGTGTTGAAGATTCATTGACCATATGACTGTTGGTTTGTTTCTGGGTTTTCTATTCTATCTGTTGATCTATGTGTCTACTTTTGCACCAGGATCATACTGTTTTGATTACTACGGCTTTGTAATATAGCTTGAAGTCTGAAATTGTGATACTGACAACTTTGCATTTCTTTTTCAAGATTGCTTTGGCTATTTGTTGTCATTTGTAGTTCCACATACATTTTAAGACTCTTTGTTCTAGTTTTGTGAAAAATGCAACTGGTATTCTGATAGGGATTGCATTAAGAGGGGAAGTAGGTGGGGGGATGAGTGAAATAGAAGAAGCAGATTAAGGAATGCACTTGTCTTGATGAGCACTGGGTGATGTATGGAATTGTTGAATCACTATATTGTATACCTAAAACTAATATAACACTATATGTTAACTATACTGGAATTGAAAAAAAATAATATGAGGACTAAGGATTGACCACAAAATTTGCCAATCTGAGAATCACTGATAACCAGGACACACGACCTACCTCTCAGCCTCAATTACCTCATCTGCAAAACAGGATAATAACAGCACCCATTTCATGAAGCTGTGTGAAGGATGAAATAAGATAATACATGTAAGCACCTAGCATAATGCTAGAAACAGAGGAAGAGCTCAGTGATGGGCAACTATATTTTAATTACGGAACACTGAACAGCTTTGATCATAGAACTTATGATATTTTATTGAACACAGGATGCCTGACAACCCTGTGGGAGAGAATTTGGCTAGAGAAGAGTCTGGTGTGAGTAGAAACATATAGAAAGGATTCCAGCTCAGGGGAAAAGCTAGAACAAGAGACAATGAAGAGAAAAATACCTTGGGTAGGGCAATTTCCATCCTTGTATAACACAATTGATATGACTCTGGGTTTTATACTATTTCACAACTAGTAAGCATGTTCTTTTTAAACATTAGTTAAGGTTTGGAAACCATGTGAAAGCAAAAACAATTTTCCATTAAGGACAAATGTTACATAAAGTTTAATTATGTAAATAAGCTTAACATCACAAGTTAAAATCACATTTGTATCTCTTAACCTAGGAGAACAGGTATTTCTTGTTTTTTATATATTGTGTAACTCCACAATTTTACAATCAGCCCTTTCCAATTCTGTGTCTACACAAATAACAATAGACTTATTATACAATTTTTGTGGTCCATGATACATTTATATTTGTTCCATTTGACTAATTTTGTAGTCAGTGACCTGATCTTATAGGACTTCCTCTATTTTTTCCTCTCTTCACCAGATTTTAAATTACCTATGTAATTGGTTCATGGCAAATACCTTAGACAGTGGCATATCTTACAAAATAGCTAAAAGACGCTTGTTCTAATAGAAGTGTATATTGATATTTAAGTACTGGGTGGAGGTTTTCTAAGACATCATGATCATATTGTTGTTAGAGTCTGATGAAGTGTGATAAAAAAAACTTAGTGCTATAATAGGCTGGCTGAGAGTTTGTCCTTAAATAATGTATTAATATGAGTCATTTCTTTCTCTTTTAATTTCTAGAGTTTTTATGGACCCTCTATTCTCTTAAACTCTATGTTCATTTTTACTTACTACTCATCTATTATTGAGATAAATCTTTTTCTTAAGTTTTCTATTTTTCAAATTAAAAAAAAATACTGATTTTTGGAAGCCTATCCCCATGCATGCTTTCATAGCACTCTTATACTCATTTTCTATCCTAACATTTACACAGGAAATTTGGTTTGGGAAGCAAAATATAAATGTTTTCATTTATACAGGCCTGGAAACAGCACCAAAGATTAAAAGTAATGGTTCACTTGCAAGAAACTGTGAGTTGTAGCAAAACTTATTTGCTCAAATATATAGCTTATGTCTTATCAATTTATTTCGGGGTATGGTTTTTATTCTAAAATAAATTCAGAACTGATATAGTAATGGAAAACTCAGATAAATCAGTTTTTAAAACTGCAAAGCCAGCCAACTTACCTCCTCTAGATTTTCCCAACTACTCTTTATATTTTTTTGAAAAATTAAAAAACAGAACTAAAGGTACTGAGCTCAAAGAACAGAATTTAAATATCTAGTGAGCCCACACCTACCTCAATGAATCAATGAGTCCCCATAGGATTACAGGAAATTGGCAATTCAAATGCCCTTACTCTATACATACTGTGCACTGAACATTCCAAATTACTGATTCTTCCGTTATAGCTGGCCATTTCTAAACAGGGATTTCTAGGTTATGAACATCTTAAAAAGATGAAAACTCTCCTAATCTTCATAAAAGCCAGAAATCTAACGTGAAATGATTTACTACAAATTTCATTCACTCATTTTGCCAATCCACTGGGAAAATAAATACATTTTTTTCTTTTTCTTTTTTAATGTTTATTTATTATTGAGAGACAGAGAATGAGTGTTGGAGGGGCAGAGAGAGGAGGAGACACAGAACCCAAAGCAGGCTCCAGGCTCTGAGCTGTCAGCACAGAGCCCAACACAGGGCTCCAACTCAGGAGCTGTGAGGTCATGACCTGAGCCGAAGTCAGACACTCAGCTAACTGAGCCACCCAGGCTCCCCTGAACACATTTTTAAATGACTTTTTTTTGAAGCTAAAAAGTAATACTCACTAATACCGAAAATGTGACAATCACATATTTGGTGGTATATTTTAGTTCTTTACCCCACAGATGGCAGAGGGAGGGAAGGAACAGTATTAACTAATGTTTTTCATCAGCATTTCCTCACTTTCCTGATGAGAACATTGTTAGTTGAAAACTCAAAGAGGGCCAAAATTTAGGTCAATTCAAGTATTTCTGAGTAGGAGTATACTTTAGTCTCCCAGAAGGAAACACTGTTCTTTGGACATAAACTCTCTGGAGATAATGAGTATTTTATTATTAGTCAGATAACATTCATTTTGGTTGAAATTTCCTTAAAATCAGGCCATGTCTCCTAATGCCTGCCATTTAGGAGTTGTTTTCATTTAGTGGTCATTTAAACCATTCTTTGGCTCTCCAGCTAGAAGTATTAATACAGTACATGTTATGCCAGAGGAAAATTTTAACAGTTCTGTTTACTCTCCCACTTCCAAAAGCACAAAAACAACTTATAACTATTCCACACTTCCCATTGGGCACAGGGTTCTACCTGCAAGGATTCAGCTGGAACTTGAGTTTGGCTAATTTTCAACTCAGCACTTCTTTATTCATCCTTTTCCCTCCCCTCCCACCTTTTTCATTTGCTCCTACTACAGTTGGCTGTTTACAGGCTCCAGACCTTGGGCAACTCAAAAACCATGGTGTATTAATCTTTATGTGTCTCAACCTTGAGGACAGCTCAAATATCTGCTAAAAATATGCCAAATTTGTCAACTTTTAATTTTTTTTTTTTATTTAAAAAAAATGTTTATTTATTTATGAGAGAGAAAGAAGACAGGGCACGAGAAGGGCAGGGGCACAGAGAGAGGGAGACACAGAATTGGAAGCAGGTTCCAGGCTCTGAGCTGTCGGCACAGAGCCCAATGCAGAGCTCGAACCCACAGACGGTGAGATCATGACCTGAGCCGAAGTTGGACGCTTAACCAACTGAGCCACCCAGGTGCCCCAAATTTGTCAACTTTTTAAAAGAAGATCATAAGCTCCCTGTATCTTTCTTATTTCTCAGATTTAAAATCTCAGTGTTTCAATTATGTGCATGTTTTCCACCATCTTTGCCTTTGGTGTCTGAAGACTGCTAAAGCATTACTTTTCGTTATTCATAGGGAAACAGACTTACAGCTTCTCTGTTAGACCAAGAGAATACACCACAAGTAGAGAGATAGTGATCTTTCAAAGTGCAGAGGTGGTTACAAATCCAAACATTCTTAATGTCTACACCACATTGCATTAACAAAAATAAAAGAAGGAGATATAATACTATTGTCTAACGATCTAGATTTACCCTAGGAGCATGGTTTCTTTAATGCTTTTTCAGCCACTAACTGTCACATCAGATCAGAAGTGAGTCTTAACACCCAGCAGCAGCTGGTGAAGTGTTCTCTCTACACCTCCCAGAAACAATTGCTTCCCTCTGCCTTTTTCAGCTCTCACTCTAATTCTGGTACAGGGTTTGTTTTCTGCTCAATTCACACTACCTTGCCATTACTGCCTCCCTTGCTCTTTGCCTTAATGTCTCCTATGGGTGTTCTTGTCTGACAGAAATCTAGGAATTCCGGCAGCAAAGTGGACACTTGGGCATCAAATGGCCAAACAGAGTTAGTGAAATGCAAGATTTCTGGTCCCAGGTGCAGCCTTGGAAGGAGTAGAATATCTCATCTTTCAACCAAAGGTTTGTTTTTCTATGTGGTTATAGGCCCTTTCATCAGAATACAGAAGTTACATTTCTCCTATGTGGCACTCAGCAGTCATAGCCATATATATCCAGGACAGGCAGAAACCCCAGTGAGTACATGTTCTTTCAAACTATCTGAAACTATTTCTGACATAGGAACTAACCCTCAGGAAAGGAGAGTCCGCCCCAGAAGATTCCTATTTCGAAAACAGTTTTAAGCCCAGACATTTATTTAGTCATTTTATAATATTGTTCTCATCTCATTAAGAATCTGAATGCAAAGCTCTTAAAGATACTATGTCTACATTGTCATCAGGCTAAAAGGAATTTTGAGGGGTCACTTGGTATATTCTTATCCCTTTGTTTAGACCCCATACATTATTTTCCCTAACAGCTATCATATTTTCAAAACAACAATAAATTCCTTCAGTGTAAAACTTCATAGGCTTTGAGATGTGCTGTCATCTCTATTGAGATCTACCCCCCCACACACACACACCCCTCACCTGCCCTGCTCATATCCATATCACAGTTCTCAAAGTGCTACTACAATTGATTCTTATTTTAGGCATTGCTGAAGCTACAGAACATTTGTAATCCTACCCTGGAAAATAGTTCTTTCTATTTATTCTAGTTTCTGTAACCTGTCCTCATATTCTCTTCATTTCTAAACTTCTTTGAACATGTAGGTTCATAACTAACAGTGGATACCTGTACTCTTAGATAGCACATGTGTCTGTCCTGTTGTTTAATAGTGCAAGAAATGATCTAGTAAAATTAATGACCCACTGGGAAGGCACAAATAAAGTTACATAATGAGGAATTTGATACTCTACTCTACATATATAATAAGGTATTTTAATGAGTTAAGTGAGTTTGAATATTTAAACACTGAATAGCCCTTGCAAATTATTCTCTGAGTTTCAAGCAATATTCCATATGCAATTCAAAATCTTAGAGGCTTATTTCCAATGGCTGCTTCCTGTCTGTGGAATATAAAAAGTGTTCTAACCAATCACTTCTAAAAGCATACATCGATAGAAGAGCTTTAATGCAGATATCAGAAGAAACATAAAAGAAGTATATGAAAGGATGACACTGTGATGATAAGAAATAGTTGGTTGCAAGACTTTTCAAGTAGATTATGCAGAAACTGACAGAGCTTCTGTTTATATTCCAAAAATGATCCACTAAGCAGATTTTTATCTTCCTGGTGAAAAAAAATTGTTGAAAATGAGGTCAGTAGGTCTGAGCACAGGTAAATTATAGCATCCTTTGATTTTAATGTGATTTCAGAGAAAATATAGTTTTTTATCTACCACACTAGCATTGATGAAACTAATTACAAACAAAGAATTATAGACCCTTCTCAACTGACTGATAAACTGTCAACCGAGGAGAAGTGTCCTGATAACATCACTGGCCTGGGATTTTTCCTAGCTTCTGCTTTCACCTTTTCTGGGACAAGAAATCTGTTCCAAAATATCACACCAAAGTTGTCTTCCCTTTAACTCGCAACCAACGTTGTGATAGAAAATGAGAATGTGGGGTGCCTGGGTGGCTCAGTGGGTTGAGCATCCAACTCCTGATTTTGGCTCAGGTCATGATCTCCTGAATGTGAGATGGAGCCCCCCAACCTAGCTCCATGCTGAGCATGGAGCTTGCTTGGGATTCTCTTTCTCCCTCTCTCTCTGTGCCTCCCCCACTTGCACACATATGCTAGCTCATGAGCGCTCTCTCTTTTAAAATAAACAAATAAACATTAAAAAAGAGAGAGAGAAGATAACTTGGCCACACAGTAGCTCCTTAAATGTATACAATAGTATCAACTAGCTCCAAGTCATTCAAGTTTAGACTATCACTCATTTCCCTCAACCATTTGTCAGATGAAAATGGCTCCTGGGTTTTTTAACATCTTAACAAACAACTCAACATTTAATAAACTTTAATTAATATTCTTCAGAGGTGGAACTCAGAAATAGACAAAAGAATCCATGTGAGGTCTGACCAGTGAAAAAGCAGTCAGAAATTATTAACTTGATATGGAATTCTACATGTAAATGGCATAGGATTTAGTCAAAGACTCTGTTAGTTTTATTTTAGTAACTGTGAGATACCAGAAAATATAAATAGGTCTCTATCTTAGGTTCCTGACACTGAGTTCCTAAATCCCCTGGAATTTCCTGGGTGATAGGAATATACATATTTTTTTTTTTTCTGATGAGGTGACCCTGAATGGATTTCTGGATGGGGGCTGGTCACCAGAAAAACCACCACATAATTAGAAGCTTGGAGTTTTCAGCCCCTTTCCCACTGTCCACTCTGGAATTTTCCAGAGAGGGGAGAGGGACTGGAAATAAGGTTAATAATTGATTGTCCCTGTGTGAAGAAGCCTCCATAAAAATCCCAAAAGTATGGGGTTTGGAGAGCTTCCAGGCTAACAAGGGGGTGGCACATCCCAACTATACAGGACAGAAGCTCCTGTGTTTCCAGACCCTACCAGACCTTGCCCTGCTTATCTCTTCATCTGACTGTTTATCTGTATCCTTTATCATATCCTTTAACAAACTAGTAAACCTAAGTATTTCTGAGTTGTCTGAGCCACACTAGAGAATTCATTGAACCCGAGGAGGGGCTCGTGGGAACCTCCAATTTGAAGCCTTCTCGGACAGAAGTTATAGGTAACCTGAGGACCTACTACCTGCAATTAGCATCTTAAGTGGGGGGCAGTCTTGTGGGACTGAGCCCTTAACATGTGGGATCTGATTCTATCTCTGGGTAGATAGTGTCAGAATCGAGTTAAGTTGTAGGATGTCCAGTTGGTGTCAATAAATTGCTTGGTATGAGAAACACTCACATATCTGGTGTCAGTATTGTGAGTGTGGCAGTTGTGTGAGAGTAAAGGAGAGACTCAGGAGGAGGTCTGGAGGTTTTTCCAAGTCAGTAACCTATGTGTAACTTGTTTTTTGAGGTTCTCTCCTAATAAGACATGTACATCATTTTCATCTGACATTCTGTGAAATGGCATTCTAAAAACTTTTAACCTTTTTTTTTCTATGAATTCTTCCCAATAGTTTGGGATTGTTGACTCCTTCCTTTCTGATTGTAATAGACATCTTCAGATCTTCACATACTGTTCCGGTATCTCTACTACTTGCAACAAGCAGTCCTCATTCCCTTCCCCAACAATCTTGGCTGTAGTTGGGGCAGCCAATGAACTGATTCAGCCAGGATATGGGCATGTGCTCCAAAATCCTAGACTTTCTAAATTGGAACAAAACAAAGAGATGATATTCTTATCAAGCGGTGAAACTCATGATTAAGTTGGACCTATGTGGTTAATCCAGAATAATCTCATCTCAAAGTCCTTAATTTTTAGCACATGTGCAAAGTCTCTTTTGCTACCTAATGCAACATATCCATAGGTTCTGGAGGCTTAGACATGAACATCTTGGGAGGGCATCGGGGGGCAAGGGGGTTATTATGCCTCCTGCTAAAAATGAGACCAGCATCGCATCTCTCACATCATTCCATTCAGCAATAAAAATATATGAAACAGGAAAAGCCATATACTCTCCACATTAATAGCAGCCTGTTAATCAACATTATTTGGGAACAATGATTTAATTTAAAATGACTCTTTCAAGATTGTTTTTCTGGAAAGGAAATTTCTGCTGCTTTTATCTTTTTCTGAAGATGAGTTTGAAGATTCTTACTGGATTTATCCAGCATGCACTCAGAATGCAATCTTTGAAATGGAGAATTAAAAGTATTTTCATACCCACATACTTGAAGCCTGAGGCTGCTATCATTCCTGAGTGTAGAGAGTAAACACAGCGTCTCTCTTTGTTTTACTAATTGCTTTGTTTCCCCAAGCTGCTAGCACAACATCTGCTAGGCCAGAACCGCTTCTTCCACACGCCACAGAACCACTGCCGGCCAGATGAACGACCTGCGCTCCATGGGGTAAGGGCAAGTGCTTTCCAGGCACTCAGCAGGCAGTTTCCAAGAGGCAAAGACTTCAAGTAGAAATGAAGCTGAAACCCCACCCCTCCCCAAATCTTTACAATGGTTATGGAGTTGTTGATTCTGTAATGATCTCACACTGTCTGCAATTTTATTGATTTTGTTTTTCAATAGAACTGTTAAAGATTACAATCCTCAGATAGGCAGAATGTGGGCAGATGCTCATATGCTCACACACAGTTCTGCCAAGATATTTTTACATCTTTCTGCACATAAAACAAAATGAAGACATGTGTTATAGACCCATGCTACTGGTAACCCCCCCGAAGAAGGGAGTTTATGGTATGCTCATTTCCTGGATGAAGTATTAAAACAACTCTACCTAGAAAAAACGAACAGCACTTTCAAAATAAAAGAGATTTGCTTCTGAGGCACCTTATAAAACATTCCTAATTACCAAAACCCATTGAGACGGCAATTTGGGTCATCATATCCAAATGTCATCCCTGCTATTTCTAATTCAATATAAACTTCTTGTCACATCTACTGGTTAAGCATCAAAATACAAAATGCTGCAACAGCTTATGCTCTGTTGATGTTCATTCATCTACTGTGCATCAGAAAGGCTCATTTCAAATACGGCATGAAAGAAAGAAAAGTAAGCAAAAAACAAACTCAGAACTAAGACTTGAAATAAAGTGCGTCAAGAAAAATGCTAAAGAGGAAAAAATCACAAAATCATAGCCTTACCTTGGGAGACTTAGGCAGACCTACAGCCCTGTCTTCTGCCAAGGTGAGCAGGGTTAACCTTGTTTCCTCCACTGCGGGGTGTTTGGGAGGGCGAGGTGGGGGGTGGGAGAAAGAGCTTTCATATCTTCGCATCATGTAATATTGTTCTTCAGTGATCTCTTCAACCAGAGTCCTGACTAGAAATGATTTTGTGTCCTTAGGAAAACTATTAACTAACTGAACAGTCATATTTAAGCGGCTGACAGGAATTTCCCAGCACTCCTTGGGGTTGGCAAAGTCACTTATGAGTAGGTAAGAGTCTGTGATGGCTTCCTCCAACCGCAGTCCTGGTGTAGCAGCCAAAATGTCTTCGTCAATGGAAAGATCTCTCACAGATACCTTCACATTGAAAGGCAAGTGGAACTGCGAACAGAGCTCAGAAATCTGGTACTGTTTCTTGTCATGAATCAGCTCTACAAAACCTCCTTCCATGTATAAAGGGAGCAGTGCTGCCTCATAGGATTTTTTGAGGATTTTTTCACAGGCCAGAACATTCACCACTTTTTTGATTCCCTCACAAAGGACTTCAGTTGTCTGTGAGTGATGCACTAGAAACTGGTCCCCGACAGATACAGATGACAGCTCATCATGAGGGGGATGAAAGGCTTTGGTGGCCACCACATGGAGAGGCTCCTTTTCGCTCTTTGCTATCTCAAGGTCATAGGCAGTTGGGAACTCCCGAGGTCGCCGCTTGAATTTGCCTTTATAGCTAGTGGGGATCAAGAAGTGCCTTTTAGGAAAATTGCTTCGAATTTCTGAAGCTAAGATCCTCGATGCCTGATACTTTTTGTGGATCACAATGGTTTTCCCAGGCTGTAAAATGCTTCTGGGCAGATGGTTTCCTTGAGGTGCCTCTATGACTTCAGCCACTATGGGGAACTCTTTACTGGTCATTTCAAAGAGCTCTTGTGTAGATAATAGCTGAAGAAACCAGTTGGCATCATAACTGTCAGTAATGTCTTTGACTTCAACATCTAAACTGGGGAGGATGCGGACTATGTCCTTTCGGACTGAAAAAAAAAAAAAAAAAGACTATGACATTTTGTCCATCAAAATGTTGCTCCGAGATACTATTAGAATCTCTCTTGGTGCCACAGATAAATTCCATTAAAAAAATCAGATACTCATGATATAACATACGTATGTGTGACTTCCTTTTTTCAAATTTTAAAATGAAGTAGATAATATGTAAAATTCACAGCCATAAGCCCACTGCTCAGCTTAAAACACAGGAATTAAGCTGTCCTTTAGAGCTCTGTGAAGCTCACCAAAATCTCATCCTCCTCACTACAACCTCAGGGTAAATCATTCTCCTGATTCTAGTGTTAATTATTTCCCTGGTTTTATCATACATAACATAAATACATAAATATATGCACATATCTGTAAATGTATACT